>NC_057812.1:225892904-226192904 GCF_018294505.1 Triticum aestivum | reverse complement strand
ACAGCTTCCATCGGGGCACGACTGAACCCTGATGTAGACGCCGCACTGCGAGAGTTCCTACGAGAGAACTGGGACATTTTCGCCTGGCACCCTTCAGACATGCCAGGGATCCCACGCAGGCTGGCCGAACACAGCTTAAATATCCTAAAAGGATTCAAACCTGTCAAACAAGCCCTTCGGCGTTTTTCCGAACCCAAGAGACAGGCTATGGGAGAGGAGCTAGCCAAGCTATTGGAGGCCGGATTCATTAGAGACATAAAACATCCGGACTGGCTAGCAAACCTGGTGATGGTACCAAAGAAGGACAAATCCTGGCGCCTGTGTGTCGATTTTAAAGACCTTAACAAGGCTTGCCCAAAGGATCCCTTCCCCCTCCCCCGTATCGATCAAATTATCGATGCCACCGCAGGACACGACTCGTTGTGTTTCCTCGACGCATACTCCGGTTACCATCAAATCAAGATGGCAGAATCAGACCAAGCTGCAACAGCATTCATCACACCATACGGCCCATTCTGCTTCAACACAATGCCCTTCGGGCTGAAAAACGCCGGCGCAACATATCAGCGCATGATCCAGACATGTCTGGCAAACCAGATCGGCAAAACAGTGGAGGCGTATGTGGATGATGTGGTCGTCAAATCAAGACATGTCGAATCCTTAGTAAACGACTTGAGGCTTACATTCGATAACCTCCGACAATATGACATCAAGCTCAACCCAGAAAAATGCGTCTTCGGCGTTCCAGCCGGAAAGCTCTTGGGCTTCATTGTATCCGGTAGAGGAATTGAAGCAAACCCAGCCAAGATCCGAGCTTTGTCACAATTGGATGTCCCAAAGGACCTCAAACAAATACAAAAATTAACCGGATGTGTGGCGGCTTTAAGCCGCTTCATCTCCCGCTTGGGAGAAAAGGCACTACCCCGTTATCGCCTCCTTCGGCGCACTGAACATTTTGAGTGGATGGATGCCGCCACGGTCGGACTTGATGAAATAAAAGCCATATTGGCAACAAACCCAGTCCTGGCCGCGCCAACACCGGCGAACCAATGTTATTGTACATTGCAGCAACACATCAAGTTGTCAGCGCAGTGCTCGTTGTCGAGCGGGAAACGGATGGACACAAATTCCCCCTTCAAAGGCCGGTCTACTACGTATCCACTGTCCTCACTCCATGCAAATCACGGTACCCGCATTATCAAAAGATTGCATACGCGGTATTCATGGCATCCCGGAAGCTACGACACTACTTTCAAGAGTGTTCCATAACAGTAGCCTCGGAAGTACCACTCAACGATATTATCAACAACCGCGACGCAACGGGCCGGATTGCAAAATGGGCCATCGAGCTTCTCCCGTTCGATATAACCTATAAGCCACGGCGAGCTATTAAATCGCAAGTTTTGGCCGACTTCGTCGCAGAATGGACGGAGGCCGAGCTCCCTAAAGAGTACGACACATATTCAAACTGGATTATGCATTTCGACGGCTCCAAAATGTTGGCCGGACTGGGGGCTGGCGTCGTCCTGACGTCCCCCACAGGAGACACAGTCCAATATGTGCTCCAGATCATGTACATGGATTCCAACAATGCAGCCGAATATGAGGCCCTCCTACATGGTCTCCGGATAGCAGTATCCATGGGTATCCAGCGCCTAGAGGTACGCGGGGATTCAAACCTCGCGATATCCCAAATAAATGGAGACTTCGACGCCAAGGACCCAAAAATGGCAGCTTACCGCAACGCCGTCCTAAAAATGTCAGCTCGGTTCGAAGGGCTGGAGTTTCACCATATAGCCCGAGAAAACAATCAAGCAGCGGACGTCCTGGCACGCATCGGAGCAAAACGCGATGCAGTCCCCCCCAACATCTTTTTGGAAAGATTGTTCAAGCCATCCGTAGCATGGGAGGGGGAACCCGCAAATAACAGCCCGGACCCAGCCGCACCACTCGACGCCGAACAATCTGACACAATTGGAGGCTCTGCCAATGAAATTACACCTTCAGCCCACGTAATAATGGCGGTCATCGCCCCGTGGACAGAACCATTCCTAGCCTACCTTACTAGGCAGGAACTCCCGGAGGACCAAAACGAGGCCCGCTGCATAGTGCGGCGATCTAAAGCCTATAGAGTCCATGAGGGAGAGCTTTATAAGAAAAGCACTACCGGAGTCCTTCAAAGGTGCATCTCCGAAGAGGAAGGGCGGAACCTTCTGGCTGAAATTCATGCCGGACTCGGTGGTCACCACGCCGCTGCTCGGTCCCTTGTTAGCAAGGCTTTCCGTACAGGCTTTTATTGGCCGACGGCCCGGGCAGACGCTCAGGACCTAGTCCAACGATGCGCTGGTTGCCAACTTTTTGCCAACCAAAGCCATATGCCACCCACCGCACTCCAAACTATACCCATCACCTGGCCTTTTGCGGTCTGGGGGCTTGACATGGTCGGACCCCTTAAAGGTGGGACCGATAGGAAAAAATACTTACTGGTCATGGTGGATAAATTCACCAAATGGATAGAAGCCAAGCCTGTTAAAACGGCCGAATCCGGACCTGTGATAGACTTCATATCCGGGGTTGTACACCGTTATGGCGTCCCCCACAGCATCATAACCGATAACGGTACAAACTTTACCGCCGACGAGGTAAAACTCTGGTGCAAAAACATGGGCATCAAGCTCGATTATGCTTCCGTCTATCACCCACAAACCAACGGCCAGGTCGAACGTGCAAATGGTCTTATCATGAGCGGCATTAAACCCAGACTGGTGCGGTCCCTCAAGGAATCTAACACGCACTGGGTAGAGGAGCTCGACTCCGTGCTATGGGGGCTGCGGACCACGCCAAATCGCACCACCGGATACACACCATTTTTTATGGTGTACGGCGCAGAGGCAGTTCTGCCCTGCGACATAATTCATGACTCACCTAGAGTGCGCATGTACGAAGAAAGAGAAGCCGAGCTCGATCGGCAGGACAACTTGGACGCCCTGGAGGAGGAGCGTGACGTGGCAAAAGCCCGTTCCGCATTTTATCAACAGCAGGCCCGAAGATATCAAAGCAGAGAAGTACGGGCCAAAAATTACAATGTTGGCGAACTAGTTCTACGCCTGCCGGATAAGAAAAAGGACAAACTCAAGCCCAAGTGGGAAGGTCCATTCATAATCGACCAAGTCCTGACTGGCGGGGCGTACCGCCTGCGAGATGCGTCGGATAACCGACTCGAGCCGAACCCGTGGAACGCCACCCGTCTCCGAAGATTCTATGCCTAGCGCCGGACTCTGTGTTCGTCTCCTTCCTCTGTCCATTTTTTGCATTTTTCTGTCTTACATTTCTCTCCTTCCCCTCTTTTCTTTTATAGCCCTTAAAGGCTCATCTAGTGACGCGCCACTCGCGCTCATTAAACCTGGGGGCTTCTTTAACAGAAGCTTATTTATACGGGCTTCACGCCCAACACATGCGTCAAACTTCCGCATGTACCTTTTTCTTCACCATTATATGCATCGATATGACTTAAGTTTTGGCCAAGCTGGGTTGCCTGGCTCCTGTGCTTACCCCTACGTTCCCGATTGTTCGGCTAGGCGGTAAAGGGAGCACCTCTGCGATTGTTACTGCCGGGTCAGCCGGATGTGTACCTCAGACTGGGTGAAGCCGAAAGCTAGCGTTCTTAAGGGAATATTCGGTCGGTGAGATAAAAGATGATCTTTTTACTCATTTTATGCGCCCCCAGATGCTTTTTTCTGCGTCTTTTTACGCAGTCCGGACATGCACTTTAGGGCATGCCTCCCAGCGAAAGGAACCCCTAACGGAACTATTCTCTCTGGAAGATGTTTCTTACTAACCATGTAATATAACATAACTAGTTGGGCACTTGTCTGATAAAGCACTAATGACCCCTACGCCTGGTCTCCACGCATACCATGGTTCTTATATAACCGCTATGGTATTCGGACACACTCCGGACCGTCAGGTCCCGAGGTTGAAGCGAAAAGGTCGGCAACGACAAACGATCTACAATCCGGCTAGAAGGCATTACACATGTCAATTCAAAATTACATAGTCATTCTGACTGATTGTATTCCTCTTCTATACCATCTAACAGGCTGTCTAATTTACAGTCCTGCTGGGAATACTTCGCGGCCAACTCTACTTGGCCGTATACTAAGCTCACAGGGATCTCCTTCCCGTCAGGCCCCACTGGTCCGACCTCGGCCATGTGGTTTGGGTCAGACTTCGTAAAACGGGTCTTCACCATGGCCCAGGCTTCCCTAGCGCCTTGTCGGCAGGCCGATATCTTCCACAACCGGAAGCGCCGCCGAGCTCCCTTCAGCTTCTCCGCAAGCTCTCCAAGGCCCTCGGGCATGGAGTGGGCAGGCCATAAGGCTTGGGCAACACCTCGCATCGCCTGCCGAATTCGCTCGTGCAGTTGCATGAGTTCGGGAAGAAGGTCACCCGTAGAACCGGGCATCTCCTCTGCAGGACGACCTGTGAGCATACCTACAGACATTACTCTGTTAGTCGACTTCCTCGCCGAACTCTTTTTTCAAAGTTCGTTCAAGCACTTACTAAATATGCCGCGTCGAAGCCGCTGATTCTCCTTCGTGGAGTCCGACAGCTGGCCACGAACATCTTTAAGTTCGACGTCCAGCCTGGTGTTGGCATCCTGAAGATCATTCTTCTCTCGCCTCACCTTTGTCAACGTACTCTCACCGGCCTTTAGCCGGCGTAAGAGTTGTTGCTTTTCCGGATCGAGTCCGGCGCCATCTGCAACATGATTTGTCAGATTTGCACCCACACCGCACAATACTAATCTTTCGAAGTGTATCTTACCTGAGGGGGTCTCTTTGGGCTCCCCTGCTGCGGCTAGTGCGGCCTCTAGTTGGGCCTTGCACTTTTCCAGCTCCTGGGACAGTACAGTATTCTTCTCTGTAAGAACCTGCATATTAAATGATCCTTAAATCAGTTGCTCTAACTGTTTCAAGTCTCGGGGGCTACTGGTATATATATATTTGACCAAAATTTTCTTACCCGTATGTCTTTTACATACTGCTCCGTGGCTCTGGCTAAACCATTTTGAGCGGCACGGAGGTACGCATCTCCCGAATTAAAGGCATCTAAAGCCTCTTGGGAGAAACAAGCGTCGCGTAGAACTGTCCGGCGACGCCTGTGGTTCATGGCACTCTCCACTTCAGAATTTGTGGCAGACAGCCTGTCCGCATCCTCTGTCGGAGGAGCGTCCGGTGCGCGCCTTGTGCTCGCCTCCGCTTCCTGGCCAGACGTTGGAGCCTGGCTGGTGGAGGCGCGATTGGCAACCTCTCCGGATGTAGTCCGGCGAGGTCTCTTCGTTCTGAAGATAGCACGAACGTTAATATGCCCTGACAGAATAACACCAGGGAAACAGAGGGTGCGCTATACCTTTGCGCCGGCATCTCAGTCCGGACTACATTCCTTTTTGCCCCACGGGGCCCTGCGGCCCCTCGTTGGCTAGCCGCCGCAGGTTCGGCCTCCTGCCTCGGAAATCTCCCCTGCAAAACACGGTTGTCGTCAGAAACACCGGAATACGTGAGAGTGGAATCTCTCTCAAGGGAATGAGACTCCGGTTTCTGTCACCTGGGAGGCCGGGATTAACCCTGGGTAATCAGCCGTGATGGCTACCAAGGTATTGTCCTTGCTTAGCTGATGGAACACCCCGTCGATAAGCTCCACCGATATGTCCGGATCCTCTTCGGAGTCCGGATCGAGGGACCGTTCTGGGTCCTCGGGTTGTGGAGGGCGGCTGTTTATATCCTTTACCACCTGTCGCAGTTCCTGCATTGAAGTCGTTAGACTACATATCTAACCGTGGGAGTACAAAACAAACGGGCAAGCGCAGTTGTTCACTTACCCAACTTGGAGGATCGTACATAGTAAATCCGGCCTGCGGGTTGACGCGGAGGAATTCCTCCTTTTCTCCCTTGTACAAAGAGGATAAGATCTTTACTAGAGCGGCAGCTGAGGCCGGCCCCTTACGACCGTAACGGGTGGCGTCATCCTCCCCGTTGAAATCCCACATGGGGTGGCCTCTATATTGAAGTGGCTGCACCCCCCACATAATGCATGCGGCCATGACTCCAATCATGGTTAGTCCGGAATGAGCCAACAGTCTTATCCGGCCCATCAGGTAAAGGACGTCTCTGTCGCTTTCTCTCTGAGAGCTCCGCGGACGCCAGCTCAAGCGTTTCTTCAATGGAGCACTGTTGAACTCAGGGAGACCGACCCGGATAGGGTCCGGTAGCGGGACGTCATCTATATAAAACCATTCCGAAGGCCAGTCCTCGGACGCCTTCTTTGGGGTTTCGGATAGGTATCCGGTCCCAGCGATGCGCCATACTTCGGCTCCGCCCACTTGGTATATAGACCCCTCTTTAGAACGGGGCACCAGGCAGAATAACCTCTTCCACAGCGCGAAATGAGCCTCAACGCCTAAAAATAGCTCGCAAAGGGCGACGAAACCCGCAATATGCAGTACGGAGGCGGGCATGAGGTTGTGCAGCTGGAGGCCGTAGAACTCCAGAAGCCCACGGAGAAATGGTGAATTGGAAATCATAGTCCCCTTATTAGATAGGGGACGAGGCACACCTGCTCTCCTTTAGAAGGATTGGGGGTGCTCTCCGCTTGTTTTCCGCCATTATAGGTGGCGAGACCGGCTCGGACCGGGACCATGTATGCCGGAGGGAGAAATCCCTTGGCCTGAAGTGACGCTAACTCGCTATGCGAGATGGTGCAACTCTCCTAGTCCCCGGGTTTGGGACAGGAGGGGCGAGGGGAGGAGCTGCGACGGCTGGTCATGTTGGAATGGACCTTTGCTGGAAGCGCTCTGATGATAACTCGCGGAAAGGAGAAGATGTGGTTTGGACCTAAATCCCCATCCCGTTAAATAGGCGGCTCGTTTATACGGCTAGGGGCGTGGATATAAAAATGCCCTGGCTTTTCGCATTCGTTTGACACATGGAAGACGGCCATTATTGGGCGTGGAAGCCGAGGAACACTACATTACAAAAATCGGACATTGTTCCTACAGGTACATAAGATTTGGAGAAGAACCCGCCTTGCAATGCCGGATAATCTGCGCGCCGGACTCGTCGTCATTGAAGCCTGGTTCGGGGGCTACTGAGGGAGTCCTGGATTAGGGGGTGTTCGGGTAGCCGGACTATACCTTCAGCCGGACTCCTGGACTATGAAGATACAAGATTGAAGACTTCGTCCCGTGTCCGGATGGGACTTTCCTTGGCGTGGAAGGCAAGCTTGGCGATGTGGATATTCAAGATCTCCTACCATTGTAACCGACTTTATGTAACCCTAACCCTATCCGGTGTCTATATAAACCGGAGGGTCGTAGTCCGTAGGTAATAAACTCCATACACAACAATCATACCATAGGCTAGCTTCTAGGGTTTAGCCTCCTTGATCTCGTGGTAGATCTACTCTTGTACTACCCATATCATCAATATTAATCAAGCAGGAGTAGGGTATTACCTCCATCGAGAGGGCCCGAACCTGGGTAAAAAACATCGTGTCCCTTGTCTCCTGTTACCATCCGGCCTTGACGCATAGTTCGGGACCCCCTACCCGAGATCCGCCGGTTTTGACACCGACAACTGCTATGAATTCGAATCTTCGAAACCCCCTTTATGTTGAATTCGACATGTATTCTATTACGTAGATAGCAATTTGGAATGTATCCATGCAAGTGACAAATGTATAAAGTGCTTCACACTAACAACATGGAGTGCACTAATTAATGTTTATATATGAATTGCAAAAGCATCCATTGCCTGTATTTCAAACCGCTCTCACTCTATGGATCGATAATATAAAATAAACACATGCACATGCTAGAGTTCAATAGAGTATGGGTGTCTGATTGACCGATTTTCGTCCATACGCAATTTGCAAAATTCATGATCTCATCCAAAAATAATAATGCCATTTATATTTTAATTTAATGCGTAGAACCACCTTTTACACATAGATGCACTATGCCTCGCCCCGTTCTCACAAACGCGTTATATCTCTCTCTATCTAACGCATAAGTGCACACTTTATATGCATCATCATTTCTCTTTCACACATGCTCACAATCTCTCTCAGGGTGTCGGGGTGTCTCACGCACATGCTCTCTCTGTTTCTCTCTCTCTCTCTCTGACTAGTATGTACCACTCTTTTCACTAATCTCAGTTGGAAAACACTATTTCTCTCACATGCATATATACACATGCACAGTCTCTACTAGCCCTCTATACGCACATATATGTGCCTATGTGTCTCCCGCACACACATTATCTTCATGCCTCTCTCGCACACATTGCCCCCAACACACCTCTCTCTTAGTAGTTGGCAGATATGATTTCATCATATCATTCGGTAGGATATCCCTGGCTGTTAGGCTGGATGGTAATACGAGGCAAAGTTTTACCCTAGTTCGGATCAGACCCTTGCAGTTGAAGAAAGAGCCTACTATGGTACTGTATATTAGTGATAGGGGTGTGTACAAAGTACACGTGAATACCAGGCATTGTGCATGTGTGTATACTATCGACGAACTAGCCCCCAAGCTTGTATAACATACTAAGGGCCTAGGGTTACAAATCATATATAGTCAGCTTATCACCAGTGGGGATAGAGTCCTGCGCGACTCTGGTAGCTTCATGTTGTACGCCGAGTCCTCCACATGGGTCTTCGTATAACACGTCTCAGTCCAACCTATATGTGGTGCAGGATGGAACCGACCCATGAGTCTTCATGTTGACCCACCACAACTAGAAATGATGTGCCCACCACACCACACACGCAATCGGCCACTAATAAAATAAGCATATACAATAGTACAATGGTATCTAGCTCACGATACGTCTCCATATTTTGTTGATGACACTGACGGACTTTGCATTTGATGCGTGCTCCCTATTTTGTTGACGACACTTACGGTCATTGTATTTGAAGCGAAAGCACGATATGGTCACTGGACTTCAGAATAAGCTCATCACGGTCACCACATACATTTTGTCGTGCTAACCAACATGTGGTTGGATGGTTAGAGGACAGTGGTTTCTCGAGCCCACCAAGGTTAAAGTCCCGGTGATCGCATTTATCTTGTGTTAATTTTAGTATTTTCCGGCGATGTACGTTTAGTGGGAGGAGATGTTCCACTCGACTACGAGGCACCTATGGTGACTTCTTAAAATCTCAAGATCATATATGCTGGCCCACTCTCTCGAAGGTGCTCATAGGGGTAGGGTTCACGTGTGTGCGCTTATAGTGGTGAGTGCTTGTGAGTATATATGAGCCCTTGCGTCTGTACCGTGTTAAACAAATACATATCATGATTATACGGTCACTGGCTCACCTGTACAACTCAATTTTGTTGATGACACAATCAATTGACCAGTCAAACGTTCCACGTGGCGCAACTAGTGTTGCACCATCGGGGCGCGTAACCATGGGGCCCACCTGTCAGCCCGTATATGAAAGAAAGAAATGGTAGTTTGAATCTGTACTGTGTTAATAAAATAGGAGTACATTTTAGGGTGCTCATACGGTCACTGGCTCACCATACAGCTCCGTAATTTGTTGATTACACGATCAATTGACCAGTCAAACGGTCCACATTCAGCAGCGCACATTACCATAGGGCCCACCCGTTGGCGCATATATGAAGGACAGAAATGGTAATAAATTAGTGGTCGGTGGGTATTCGAATTGGTGAGACCTTTGGTTGGCAGTCACCAGCGGTTGGGGGCGTTCATTGGGCGGTGGGGTGGGGATCCCCGGAGAAAAAGCTTGGCGGGCGGGGGGGGGGGGGGCTAGAGGGATGGCCGGTGCGGCGGCGGTGGGAAGTGGTTTCGGGGACGTCGGGCCGGCCATGGGCGGCGGGGGCTGGTGGCTCAGGGGGGTGGAGTTTGATGATAAATTGGAGGCCCTTGATTTCATATCCAACGGCTGGAAAATCTAATGACCAGAGATGAAAAAGTTAGTCGACTGACGTGTAGCCTCACCCCGCACGTACACATGCACGCACGCAAGACACGCACACATGTAGGCGTGCAACACTGACACGTACACACTCACGCATGCTGGCGTGCAACACTGACACATACACATGCACTCACGAACACACGCACGTACGCACCCATGCATATAACACTGAAACGTACCCTTGCACGCACGCAACACTCGCATGCCTGCATGCACACAGCACACGATGCAAGATACACGCTCAACCTATACGTGCATGCACCCTTTGTTAAGGACATGGATTGTTACGGGTATTAATCAATCTTATCTGTGATAAGCAGAACATTCATGTTTGTAGCGGTCTTTATGAATCACACGTATTGAACGGGCTATCAACATAGTAGGCTTATCTACATGAAAAAGATGACGTGACACTCAATGAACAATCATCGGTTTATGAAATGCCCGCTTCTGACCGCCCTGGCCCACCAAAGGTTCCTCTACTGTGCGCTGCCTGCGTTGGGTCACTGACATGCAGGCCATGCACCCAAAGAGCCGACACGTCAGTGGAAGAATGGCGCGGTGTCCTAGGTCAGAGTCGAGGGCGCCACTCGCGGCACGTCCGGCTGAACACGCCTCCGTGCCGCATTCAAACGCCTCCATGAAACCCGCCCGTGTGGAAGCCGAGAAACCTACTCTGGACACACGTCCGTTCATGACTGGGCCGACGTTAAACGCAACGCCGGCCGGGCTCATCCTGTACGCCGTATATTTAATCTCCTATTTAAACGAGGCCAAACACCGGCCAAGAACCGCACACCTCCACCGCTCCCCTATCTCCTCCACCATTTTTCCACTCTTACAATGGCTTACGAATGGTAGTTATTCCGCATCCTGATCCACCTCCAGATACGAGCTATGCCGCTCGCTGATACACCTCCCTCCCCTCGCCCGACGGAGCCAGTTGCCGCCCCAAGCCGGCGCGCGGTTCAGCAACTCGCCGCTCCAGGTCAGCTCGACAAGGAGCGGCGCACGGGCATCATTGCTGCCATCCACTCTGCCGCCTCGTACCGCGTCTCCCATTTCTGTGGCCGAGACTCCCATGCCGGCGGCCGCGCCATGCAAGCAGCGACAGAAGTTGGGTGCGCGGAGAGCGACGAGTCGGTGGCCAGTGCCTCTGCGTCCGCCGCCATCATCGAGGAGAAGTAGAACATGGGAGGGCGTCGCCGCTTGGGTCCCATGAAGGCCACCGCAGAGGCGACGTCGGCGTACACAACAGGTGTCTTGCCGGATCCTTTTGTTGCGAGGACCTTCATCGACCCCGCATGGGCTCCACGGAAGAGGGGAATGTTAGGATGAACTCGAGCCGGTGCCGACCATGGCGAAGTAGTGGCTGATGATGAACTCGAACCGGTGCCGGCCACCATCATCTTTGGCACCGGCCAATGATATCAGTTGGGCAGTGGGGAAGCGAGCCGTCCTTTGCGCTGAAGCATATACCTCCAGGGCTCCCGGCAGTCCGGTGATCGTGCTGCCGGACATGAGGAACACAAATCGATCGGTGATCGTGCTATCTAGAACTAGCACCGCGTAGTTCATTTGAATGTAATGAAATCCGTCATGTTTGTATGAAAATCCAGTATTTTATATGATTTCCGTCGTTGTTTATATGAAATA
Organism: Triticum aestivum; assembly: GCF_018294505.1. Taxonomy (NCBI): domain Eukaryota; kingdom Viridiplantae; phylum Streptophyta; class Magnoliopsida; order Poales; family Poaceae; genus Triticum; species Triticum aestivum. The sequence continues at coordinate 226,181,237 of NC_057812.1, read as the reverse complement.
TCAGTTTGTCTACGTGTTTGCGTGAATTTTGTCCGGTTGGTTGAGTTGCTGTCATAATGTGTGCGGCTATGGTTGGATGGCGTAATTTGCAGGTCATCGGTCGGTCTGCGGGCGGCTCGGGCGGCGTTGTGGGACAAAAAAACACAGCTCGTGCGAGCTTGTCTCCAACGTGCGCGCTGGAGGATGCATGACAGCATGAGCACCCGAGCCATTCCTCGTTCATCGGTGGCAAAGGCACTAGTGGACAAAAGGGTCGCCAATATTTTGGCTACCCCGGGCAAGATCCAAATAGCCCCTCCCAACAGATTCAAATCCCTCGTTCGCCGTGGAATTTTGCCATGTGTTGTTTGACTAGCAAGATGCCCGTGCATTGCACGAAACATCAAGATGCATTTTTTTACAAACTCCCGCATGCATGCAAGGGATAATTAATGTCCTCCTTTGCTAGTACCACGAGGCAAACACCATTAATATTGCATCGATTAGTGTTAGTGGCCTTGTATATCTGCAAATTGTAATTTTGATAGTGGCCCCTTGTATATAAAAATGGAGGGAGAAAGATGAGAGATAAGGTGAGGAGGAGTGGGGCGTGGTGGTGACTGGTGGTCGGACTGGGTGGAGGCATGGGGATGGACGGCGCAGTATGTCTAGGTTTGTATCTCTCTCTCACACACACACATAGGTGGGGGACGTGCACGAAGAGAAGTGGTGCACGCACGGCGCACGTACTCCCGTCTCTTCCGGACCACACCCGCGCGGGTACACGGTGGAGCTCATTTCTGTACGAAAAAGGCAGCCCACGTGGTAATTTGGCACGTGTACTGGTTGTCCACTTGGTGGAGGGAGGATCGTCTACCATGGGTGAACAAACAAATTGCGACTTGACGCGTTATGTTAAATTAAAAAAAGAGGTAAACCATGTGGGGCCTACCTTAGAGGCAAGGCTCTATACACTGGAGTACTTTTGATGTGTCCCGTCAACTCGCAGAACAAGGAGAAGCTTGCTTAGTATGCCGTCTCCCCCGCCCACGGGCGCGGCGGCTCGCAGGATGAGGTGAAGCTTGCTTACGAGTAGTAGTAGTAGTAGTACTACTACTACTACTACTACTACTATACGCCTTTACGCTCGCTCCCTTGCCCACGCGCGCATTGGCTCACAACACGAGGAGAAAATTTTACTACTCCCTTCGTTTACTCCTTGTCCCTACTACGTACTTCGGTTAGTACTCCCTCCATTTACTTATACAAGGCCACTATAAAAAATACATTTTACATCTATACAAGGCCACAAATAGTAATTGAGACAAAAGTTACTACTCTCTCCTTTCCAGTTTATGGATCAATTTCAAAATCTCTCCAACCAAGGTAGACGGTGAGTGGTCGAATTAATTTCGTAGTTTGCACAAGTAATTAGTACGCTCGTTTTTCTCAAGAAGTTATGTTTACTGAGGCATTAATTAGAACGAATGCATGAATGACCACTAAATTTCCATGAACTTGTACATGCATTGGTTAGTTTCCTCTTGACACTGCTTGCGTTGTGTGATCTAACGCACCTCAAAATCCAACATGTAATGGTACTACTACTAGTATAGTAGAATTGAGACTTATCAAACAGAAAAACGAATGTTTTTTAGATGAGCCCTATAAACCCTAGTGGGTACGTACTCCGTAAAAACAGATTTTTCCAAAACTAAGTTGCTCCCTTTCATGAATTCTGTAGTATACTCCTCCGTCGATGCTCCCTTTCATGAATTCTGTACTTCCTATCGCTGACATGTGGGACATATAGCAACCGGGTGGACGTGTCAAGCACCAAATAATAATGCAGAACAGGAGGAGGGACGCACCCCACTCGTACCGGCCCAGTAGTAGTAATGAACAATGAGACGTCAAATCACAATGCCGCACCTTCCCAGATGGACGAAGCAACCATTATTTCACACTTTGGTTCGCCATCATCTCAAACCATGTAGTATTGCTTCTGCCTCAAGAGGGACACACGCATCACCTTGGTACATCATGACACGTGGGACCGCATGACAGGCCATGCTCCCCCGCCGATCGCTCGGTAAAATCACCTCATTTTTACTATACTTCCTCTGTATCGGTTTACTACATGGCATGCACGTCGTTCTAGGTTGAGAATTTAACTGGCTATATATGTGATGAACAGTCTCTAGCCTTTTAAAAAATGTATACTTTTGTACAGTAGTACTATCGATGGATTGCGCCATGGAGCAAAAATTGAAATTAAAAAAGGTGGTACATATAGAGAGCGCTCGTCGCCAAATTATGCATATAGTATTATTAAAAAAGCTAGTACGTGCTTAATTGGGGTGCTAAATTCTATTAAAGAAATACTAGTAGTATGTACATACTGAAGAGTTAAAGTAACGAGAAGAAACATAACATAGTTCTGCTGGGGGCTCAGCACAACACACCCCTCAAATTAAACTAAGCACACCTGAAATTAAACTATGCAACTAATCTGGTAGACACTGCATTATAAGTTTAGAACCACCATGAGCAACGACACTGCCACCTTACTCGGAGTCCTCGTCCACGTCCTCGACTTTGTCCTTGTCCCTCTCCCTCTTGGCCGATACTTCTTTGCTTGAACCACACACTTGGCTGTTGCTCTTCATCCAACCCTTATAGATATTGAAGCAAAGGTAGCCATCCATTGCACCGTAGTGGATGTGGTCTATATCTAGTACATTCCGCTGCCATGCATGATGATGAAACATGTATGGAGGTTTCTCCAGTTTACCATACAAAGGATGAACCATGGCTCCTGCCAGGGTCAGCATTGAAGGCTGACGAGAGGACACCAGCCGATTCTTCTGGAGGTTGAAGGGGTTGCCTACAACGAGACCTATCCGACGGAGGACATCCCTGTCGTTCTTAAGATTCATGAGGTTGTGCATTGTAAATCATAAAGTAAAAAACAAATGATGGCAATTCATTTAGAAAAAATAATCAATTATGATACAGAAGATTCTAGAACAAAAGAGAAGTGCTTGTGTTTTGAGGTTTGTGCATTATGCTTAAGTTCAACCATGGAGTCTTCTAAATTGTACATGTGGCAGATCTGGTGGAATGTTGATGATATCCAACGGCCAGTAGTGCTCGGATTCGCCTATCTCTGCACTGTCGGGTTAGCTTCATCCAGCGACCATCTTTCAAATTTATTGGCACACTATATAGTTCTTGTGCCATAGTTGCATGTTTTGGAAAAAAGCTACTAGTGGGTTGTACTATCTATTTAGGAATAGAAGATGTATACATGGAAGTTGTAGGGAAATAGATGACATGGAGCATCTCAATTCCTATGAGTAGGGATTGGAAAAGAGATGTCATTTGGTTCACATCATAGGAACTTTTCTATTGAATCTAGAGATGACATGTATCTCAATTCCTACGAGGAGGGATTAGAAAAGAGATGTAATTTGGTTCATATCATAGGAACTTTTCTATTGAATATACGCTAATGTTTATTTTCCTTTGAAATTAAGGGAGTATAGGAATCCATTCATATGAACCAAGTGGCTCTAAAGCTATAGAAATGATATCATGTTTATTTCCTTTGAAATGTGGAGTATATGAATCTATTCCTATGAACCAATTGGCTCTAAAGGAAAAAATCCTATAAAAATCCTATCATATAGAGTTCCTATGATATTCCTCGACACTAAAGGATGCTTGAAATTGCTGCAGGTGATACGATGGTCTTTCTTTGTAGACTCCTCACCCATCTTTATAGTTACCTCTCAAAGATGAATGAAATGATATATACATGGTACTCTACATGTGCAATTTGGTACACGAAAACTCGGTAAAAGTTTGCGAGGTTCGAATTTTCAACAAAGCTATATGCATTGCATTTCGGAATGGAGGGAGCATACAGCAATTGCTAACACTCACGTGGAAGATTTGTGTGTAGGAGGAGTGGCTGTTCTGTTAAATGACATGGCAAAACTGACACTGTCGGATACTGATCTAATGGTTCTTACGACGTTCATCAGGAAAAGGCTTGTGGCGAACATTTGTCGGATAATGATTTACGGACACATGCATTGCATTGATACGTGCCCCCCTCTATCTCACGCACACACACCCTCACGAGTCACGACTCTCCCGAGTCCTCTCGCAGACTCGCACGTCGCACCCACCGTCTATCTGCAGGTAGATGTCATGCACATATGTGCTTTTCACACCCTACCCTCAGAACTTCTAAAAAACAAAAGACGGCGTGCACATTTTATTTTAGCTCACATGTCACACACTTATACTATTACTCCTGCGGCGAACGTTCTTTGGGCATAGTATATTGTACTCTCACGAAGAGAAGCGGTGCACGCACGCACTAGTTCTCTCACACCCACTCACGGGTACATGTAGGAGCACATTTTTTTGAAGCTGGTACAACAAAATCACTCCACTATATATAAAAGCAAGAGCCTTAGCGCTTGCTTTACTAGGGTTCCTCTCGTTCACTCTCTCATGCTCTCCAGATCTAAGCAACACATAGGTGGCCACACTCTCTCTCAGCTCATGGCTGGTCACAAATCCGGCCGGACAACCTTGACCAGGGCAGGGGTGTAGGTGCATCGTTCACTCTATCGTCGGCGGCGAGGGAGGAGACCAACGGCTGCCCGCGCGTCCCGGTCGGTGGCCGTGCCATTCTCTCCGAGAGAGTGCCGGCTTGGGAGGGCCTCCGACCCCTTCTTCCTCCCTGCGGTATTGTGGCCAAGATGTGGCCTCCCGACGCCATCTTTGCCACATGCCAACGACCCTCAGGTATATATTCCTTTGAAACCTACCTTGCTCTACTGCCCCAACTCCCTTCGTGTGGATCCTTTTCTACTTCCGTCCGCTGTTCCAAAGCCACCTAGACTTCTACTATTATTATAAGTAAAGCTAGTTCATACAGTCGACTCAAAGCGTTGGTTCAAATAGGGAAGAAAGTGGGAAAGCTGTAGCATGGATCTAGGACTTGGTTCTAAGAGGAAACGGGGAAAGTAGTAATATTTGTCACTGTTTAAATAACCATATTTCGTATTTGCGCAAACAGGGATGTCTTTCTCCATATCGTTTCGGGATGTCTGTCTCCGTATCGTTTCTATCTGCGCAATCAAAAGCACACACCTTAGTTTTAGTACAACTGCGCAAAATGAGATGGCTATTCCTCGTTGCCATCGTCTAACCTCCCGTCCTCAAGGTATCCCTACATTGGTAGTAACTAAGGTAGAATGACCAACACAATCTAAAAGAAGTTGATTCATACGTTTTACTTCCTGATTGTAGTGCAGGGACGAGCGAAAACAACTGCATCCTAGTCCGGAATGCACTTTCTACCAGTTCATCCATGGACCGAGGACTAGCTGGCATGGCTACATGGCGGTTTTTTTGGACAGGTGCGCGGACAAGACACATTGTGGTCTGCTTATTTCTGCAAATAGTGGTGCTTAAATTTAGTGGAATGCACAAGCATTTCAGCTGGTCAGTACACTGCATGGTTCAGTTCAGCATTCCAGCTGAGACCACAATTACAATTGGTTATTCTGCAATGAGAGAACCTAACCCTGAATGGTGTCAACAAGAAAAACCAGAGTGAACTCCAGGAAATTTAAGCCTGCCGGGAGGCCCTTTGCTCAGAGAAGCCTTGCTTGTTTTTTCCTGATTTGTAAACCTTCTCACAACTTTGTCTTTTGCTGTGAACTAGTATATGTTTGTTATGTTCTATGAATCATTGAGATGTATAAAATTGCTTAACTTATGCTTTTCAAGTTTTTTATGAAGACGAGTTTAATGTGAGTGTTCCACATGAGCGTTGGACAAGCGTGTGAACATTTGGAACTTATTACATTGTGGCCTTAGTTAACTGCATGAACCATTGTAACAAGATACATAGTTGCTTATATGTCAGACAACAGATTGTTGATTGTTAGCTGGTCGATAGCCTAGTGTTGAAGCGAGCTGAGCCAATGTGCCGTGTTTTGCCCAACTGCTTACAAGTGGGGTAGCACCAATAGTGTTTACAAGTACTTATGTATACGTCAGTGCACGGTTCTCGAACGAGTGCTCTATTTCATCAAAACACACATTGCTTGTATGATAAACCGTGACAACTTATGTCTTACCATGGCATATTCATGAAAAAACTAGTGAGGACGCATCTATTTCGGCAACAATTACGATGGTTCTCACATGATTCACGGGCACACAAAAGTAGCATCAGTTCCCATAGACGGATTCAAACAGAGTACTAGCCCCAGAGGGGTCGATAACAGGCAAGGTTCGGATAATTAGACACAATCCAGACTACTATTAAACACTAGCTGGGGCAACTATTTCATGCCTCGATCTAATTTGGGCTGGACACAAGACGGACCTTGCCGTGAACATCATCGAGGACGTCCCGCAACAGCTCAATCCTGTGAACCTTCATGAAGACAACCTTGTGGCCTTGCCGCTGATAAACTTGTTTGTGGAGGCATGCCATGTCATCTTCCTGCGTAAGCTTGACAAGAACAGTATGCCTCACAAACGAAGGAGTAGCTTTGAACTTCTTGTGCTCCAGTACACCCTGGACAACACGCCTGACAAAAGTGAGGCTGGAATACAACTCTTCATTGGTATAACCGCAAATGGCTTCCAGGATCCAACAGCCTAAGAACTCTTTTTTCCCAGTGCGTATATTCAGGTCGTCCGCCTCATAGCAAGTGACATGTACAACCACACAATCCTTGTCTGCATTAGGGCTCTAATTGAAACAGAAACAAATTCTGAATTACTTTTCAGTATAAGAAACACAAGTTATTTAAACCACTATGTATAGCATCGCATCGAAGCTAGTAAAATTTTGCATTATTAATCACCACATACTTCCTTTTCTAAAAAAATCACCACATACTTAGATGAAAAACCACAATCGAGATCGGCAAAGAAGGAAATCACCTTGGGCAGCTCAGCGGGGGTGGGGGGGGGCACATCCTCGAAGGGGGAAAACTACTCCTGCAGTGCCACAGGGGCTGTAACCTCAAACGGGGCGTTGACCATCTCAGTAGTGGCCGTGAGCGTATCTGGGGTCGGCTCGGTGGTTGCCTCCATCTTCTTGGAGCTCTCTGTCTCGTGGGGATCAGCCTCCCACATCTGCTCCAATATCAGCAGATCTTTGCCTGGTTCTCCTTGGTCCATCATGAAACTGACGAATACTAGGAGACCGCTGAAAGGAAAACACAATCGCAATGACAATGAAACAAAAAAGAGAGTGAGGATCGATTACTGCTTTGCAAAAGTTCTTTTTTTTTCTCTGAACAAAAATATACCAACATCACGGATCCGCTTACCTTCCCTTCGTTCGGAGAGAAGAACAGTGGCAGATGCGAGTGTAGCCTTTCTTGAAGACGGTGAGGGAGAAGGGGATTCAGCGAAGAGTGAAATGATGGTTGCTTCGTCCGTCAAACTTAGACTGCGGGGAGGTGGGGTTTTGTGATACGATGGCTCGTTACTGCCGCGCTACGACCGGGGTGACTCTCCACCTGCATACTGCCTTCTAATTTGGTGGATGGCATTTGGGCCAGTGCGCTGCATGCCCTACATGTTGGTGAACAAAAGTATAACGACATTCAGTAGAGGGAGACGTTTCAATGACCTAGGAGGAGCCAGAAGCGGTAGAGTGTCTCCACTGTACTAGTGGTAATTGTTTTTCTGGGTAGCTATAGAGTGTCTCCACTGTACTAGTAGTAATTGTTTCTCTGGGCCCAAGACAAAACAGCCCATCCACACTAGTAAAATAGTAAAATCAATTCCAAAGCCCATATATTTACTGAATTGACGGATGGGTATGTCGAAGAGCAAAAAAGGAGTTTCAGGTGGGCAAAAGAGCTTCTGAACGTGCCGGGCTTCTATTTACAACATATTGTGGTCATAATCCAGTAAATTTTACGACCCAGGATGTTCATTCTATGGACCTGACCGATCCATTTGACTATGACTGCCGAAAACAGTGCTGGAGTTAGATGTTGTTGCCCTTTTCAATCTGGTTTTTTTTGTAAACCTGATGAATAATTAACCCTCGTGCTTTTGTACAGTTTGTAAGCTGGAGTTAGATGTTCCTGCCCTTTTCAACTCGGCTGTGACTGTCATATTTTCTTTGAAACAAGGCAAATGGCTTGCCATTCGTTTAATTTAGAGTGAAATATTGTAACAAATCCCAGCCAAGGGAAATAACATCACTCTCGCCGGCTGCTTGAGCTCACTGTGCATTACAGAAGCCAAGTGATTAGCCCCCACCAGCACCCACAAACTTATTTCAAACTAGCACATCAAATGGGCTGTAAATTTTCATAGGAAAGGCTGCATGACCGTGACATATTTGGATTCTGACATTTGGGACCCGCGAGGAAATAGCCTATCCAAGGTGGTGTTGACTTACTAGCGAGTCAACAAACGATTCTGCCTACCAGCCGTTGGATTGACATCCAACATCTGTCGTGTATCTTCTATCTCTTGTCTTCTTCTTCCTCCAGCCGCCCAAACCAAACCACCCCGTCGGCTCTGCCTGCTCCCGCCTCCCATGGCTGGCTGCGCCTCCGCCGCCCTACCATACGTACCCTCCAATGTTGGCCAGTCCCTCCCTCTATTCGCCCACACGTCCTGTTATTCTCCAGCGACGTCAGCCCCAACACGCACCCGCGCCCGAACCAGTCAACCCTCGTACTCCCCTCTGCCCGCGACTGGACCGGTGCATCTTCAATGACTCCTGTTCGTTCCGTCTGAGGCCTCACCCTTGTCCTCCACCTTGCGGCCTTGGTTCGCTCGCCGTGCGCGGTGCGCCACCCTCTTGCGTTGTCAACGTCGTCAACAACCGAGAGGAACAAGGAGATGACTGTACGTGGAGAGGATGACAGTAGGGACCCACCAACGTCATGGTAGTATGCAAGTAAGTGCCTCTACTGTACAAGCCCAAAAATATGGTTCCTCCTAATGGTTGGACATCTGGGGCTCACACCATTGTCAACATAGTCAATAAACGAGAGAATTACACTACGAGCGGTTGACACAGGGACCCAGCAAGTCGCGCAGTTTTTTTAAGGAACAAGCAGTTGTTATTTATACTAGTTTTAGCGATGGATCAGGGTAACAACGGGGCTATGCGGGGGCTGTGGCCCGTCTAGCCAGGGTTTTATTTATGTTTACCACATCATGAGCCCAGTTGTGTTTTTTTCTTGCTGAAAATGGCTAGCCCAGTTCTATTTTTTAAAGAAATACCCAAACAAGGCCTACTTGCTTTATCGGCCCTGCTGGGCTGCAAATCTTTCAAGACGAGGAGAGTTTCATTCGGTTCGCCCAGAAATGGGCTATACATTTTTTAAACACATCAAACCGGGAATTAGTTTCAATTTTTTTCATTACAAGATCTTTAATTCCATTGATTTTTATGCGTTGACAATTATTTGGATTTTATATTTATATAAATTATTTTTCAAAATAGTTTGAAGGTGAATCGATATTTCTGGATTAAAAACAGTTGACCGCACCGAAATATGCAAAATTTTGTATACTTTTTAACCGTGGCCACAATATGGGGTTTAGTGCTAACAAAAAGAACATGGGCTCCAAAAAAATTCTTAAGAATTAGCAAATGGGCTGTACATTATTACAAATAATAGCAGATGGGATGTATGCTGTTTTCCACAGATTTGATGCTGACTTTTGCGCCTACTACTGGTTGACGCGTATGCTTTCATAAAAAAAAGGTTGACGCACACGCAATGCCCTATCAACTTAGTCAACACACAAGAGCAGTGACTGTTGGATGTCCATCCAACGGCCGTCGTGCTTCTTCAATCTCTGATCTTCATGCTCCAGCGGCTCAACCAAGCGCCGGCGGGACCGCCTGCTCCCTTCTCCTGCGGCCGGCTATGCTGCAGTGCAGGCCTCACGGCCCCATCATACTCCCATCGCTGGCCTAGCCATCCCTCTACTCACCCACACATGCTGTTATTCTCCGGCGACGACAGATGAACCAGTAAACCCTCGTACTCCTCCGCGTGGGAAACAACTGCCGAGCATTCCCTGGCTCCGTGTCGTTCCCTTCCTAGGCCTCACAGTCATCCACCGCCCTGGTGCTCTCAGCGCGGCCTGGTCAACGTGGTCAATGAACGACATCCATCGGAAGTGGACTGTACGTGGAGAGGCTGATAGCTGGGTCCACGGCCGCACGCAAGGAAATGCCTCCTTATTACGCGCAAAATAATGATTCCTCCACCTGGCAGCTAGGACCCACAGGAAGGGCCTCTGTATTTTGCGAAAAATGTTCCCCCCGCTGACAGGTTGGACCCACCAGCTATATCTTCGCACGCAAGAAAGTGCCTCCTTATTACGCCCAAAAAAATGAATACCCCCTGCTAGCTAGGACCCACCATATTGTTGGGCTGACTTGTGGGCCTACTAAGTTGACAGGGACGGAGGGCTTTGTCAACTTAGTCAATACTCCAGTGACCGTATGATGTCCATCCAACGGCCATAGTGCTTCTTCAACCTCTGGTCTTCTTGCTCCAGCCGCCCAAAGCAGCACCGGTCGTGCCGCCTGCTCCTGCCTCCCGTGGCCGGCGGTGCTACCGTGGAGGCCTCACCGCCCCCATACTACTCCCACCACTGGCCAGGCCATCCCTCCACTCACCCCCACCCCCTGTTATTCTGCAGCGACGGCAGCCTCACAACGCAGCCGAACCAGTGAACGCTCGTACTCCTCTCTGCGTGGGCATCCACTACCGCGTCTTGCCCGGCTCCGCGTCGTCCCCTTCCTAGGCCTCGCCGTCGTCCACCACCGTGGTGCTCTCGGCGCAGCGTGGTCAATGTGGTCAACGACCGACCTCCATCGGAAGAGTACTGTATGTGGAGAGGCTGACAGCTGGGTCCACGGCAGTCGCAAGGAAGTGCCTCCTTATTACGCGGAAAATAATTATTACTCCACCTGACAGTGGGGACCCACCAGACGGGCCACCAGTATTTTGCGAAAACAATCATTTCCCCCTGACTGCTGGGACCCACCGGACGGGCCACCGTATTTCGCGAAAAAAACGTTCCCCCTGTTGTCAGCTCGGACCCACCGGAAGTGCCTCCTTATTACGCACAAAAAAATGAATAGTCCCCTGGCTAGCTGGGACCCACCTTGGTGGGAGGCTGACTTGTGGGCCTACTAAGTTGACGGGGATGAAGGGCTTTGTCAACTTATTCAATATGAATGATTCTAGCTCTAGTGACCGTACGATGTCCATGCAACGGCCGTAGTGCTTCTTCAACCTCTGGTCTTCTTGCTCCAGCCGCCCAAAGCAGCGCCGGTCGTGCCACATGCTCCTGCCTCACGTGGCCAGCTGTGCTTCTGCAGAGGCCTCACCGCCCCCTACTATTCCCACAGCTGGCCATGCCCTGCGGCGACGGCAGCCTCACACCGCAGCCGAACCAGTGAACCCTTGTACTCCTCTCCGCGCGGGCTTCCACTGCCGCGTCTTCCCCGGCTCTGCGTTGTCCCCTTCCTAGGCCTCGCCGTCGTCCACCGCCGTGGTGCTCTCCGCGCGGCGTGGTCAACGTGGTCAAGGAACGACTTCCATTGGAAGAGTACTGTACGTGGAGTGGCTGGCAGCTGGGTTCACGGCCACAACCCAGTTTTTTTGTGATTTGCCAAGTAAGTCGCTTTGTCAGGCCTGTTGGGCTGCAAATCTTTCAAGACGAGGAGAGCTTTCATTCGGCTGGCCGAGAAAATGGCCCATCAGTAATGAGAAATGGGTTGTACATTTTTAACACACATCAAACCGTGAATTAGTTTCAAATATCTTTTTTCTTTCATTTCAAGATTTTAAATTACATTAATTTTTATGTGTGGAGAATTTGTTGGATTTTATATTGATATACATTTATATTTAAAATCAGTTTGAATGTGAGTCGAAATTTTGGGATTAATAACAGTTCGGACCGCACCGAAATATGCAAAATTTCGTATAATTTTTTAACCGTGGCCACAATATGGGCTGTAATGCTAACAAAAAGAATATGGGCTCCAAAAAAACCTTAAGAATTAGCAAATGGGCTGTAAATTATTAGAAATAATGGCAGATGGGCTGTATACTGTTTTCCACAGATTTGAGGCTTTCCTAAAAAAAGGTTGACACACAAGCACAGACTGTTGGATGTCCATCCATCGGCCGTCATGCTTCTTCAATCTCTGATCTTCCTGCTCCAGCCGCTCAAACAAGCGTCAGCGGGACTGCCTGCTCCCTCCTCCCCGCGGCCGGCTGTGCTGCTGCGCAGGCCTCACCGCCCCACCGTACTCCCGTCGCTGGCCTAGCCATCCCTCTACTCACCCACACCTGCTGTTATTCTCCGGCAACGGCAGACGAACTAGTAAACCCTCGTACAGTCGTACTCCCCTCCACGTGGGAAACAACTGTCGAGTCTTCCCTACCTCTGTGTCGACCCCTTCCTAGGCCTCGCTGTTGTCCACCGTCGTGGTGCTCTCGGCGCGGTGTCGTCAATGTGGTCAACGACCGACTTCCATCGGAAGAGTACTATGCATGGAGACGCTGATAGCTGGGTCCACGGCCGCAGCAAGGAAGTCCCTCCTTATTACGTGCAAAATAATTATTACTCCACCTGACAGCGGGGACCCACCGGACAGGCCACTGTATTTCGTGAAAAAATGTTTCCCCCCTAACTGCTGGGACCCACCAGCTACACCTTCGCACGCAAGGAAGTGCGTCCGAGCAAAAAAAAAATGATTTGCCCCCCTGACTGCTGGGACCCACCAGCTACATCTTCGCACGCAAGGAAGTGTCTGACAGTCGGGAACCACCTGGTCGAAGCGTACGTAGCGTTGTCATTCTGGTCGTAAACATGTACATACATATATACTGGTGGATGTAGAGGCGCACACGTGTCGTAGTAGAGGCGCGCACGTAGCATGTACACGTACATACATCGGCTAGGGTGCAAGAAAGAAAATACGGCTCTGCAAAAAAGAAAGAAAATATGGCCATGTATGTGTACATACGGGCGGGGTCTCGAACGCCTACTCGCGCATACGTACGGCCAGGGCTCGTTGACATGGCTAGGTCGGAACGAAGAAACAGCGTCGTCGTCGTGTTCATGGGGAGGCAACGGAATGCATCGTGTTCATCGGGAGGCAACGGAACGCGTGGGAGCCAACCGGCTGGGTCTAAACGGAATGCGTGGTCGTGTTCATCGGGAGGGCTTGGACGGAACAGGCGATGGAAACGAGGCCTGGTGTATCGCAGAACGGAGGAAACGGCCTTGTGTTCGACCGGCCATGTTCGAAATGGGATCCTGTTCATTGGGAGGGGCCTGGCGTACCGCAAAACGGACGAAACGGACCTCCTACAATCGAAACAGGGGTCCTGTTGAGCGGGAGGGGTGTGCCGTACCGCAAAACGGACAAAACGGACTTGTGTTGGAGCGCTACGGTCGAAACGGGGGTCCTGTTCATCGGGAGGGGTGTGGCGTACCGCAAAACGGGACTCCACGGGATACTGTTCATCTCCACCGTCGACCTCCTCCAGCCTCCACAGGTTACCGTCGACCTCCTCCAGCCTCCACGGGCTCCTGTTCATCCAGCCTCCACCGCGCGCTACTCCACCGGCCACTGTTCAACCACCCCTCCACCGTCTACTGTTCATCCAGCCCTCCACACCACGGGGTCCTATTCAACCACCCCTCCACGGGCACCCCTCCACCGTCTACTGTTCATCCATCCCTCCACCACACCACGGGGTCCTGTTCATCCAGAGGCAACGCCACCGCTCACTGTTCATCCAACCCCCCCGCAACGCTCACTGTTCATCCCAGAGGCAGCATCGATCGGCTTCAGTTAGCAGCAGTAGCGAAGGAATCGCTCAATCGGGTTCAGTTAACAGCCATTGATCGATCGCTCGGGTTCAGTAACGCGTAGCCTGCAGTGCAATCGCTCGGGTTCAGTTAGAGCCCAACGCCTCACTCGGGTTCAGTTAGAGCCAACGCCTTGCACACATGCGCGTACATGTACGAGAGAAACGCGCATCGCTCGGCCCCCGACCTCCCACCGTAACCGGGAACTCCCTGAAATTTTCCTCGCCCTCACTTCTACCACGGTTTTTTCCGTCATGGACGGCCCAAAGAATGTCATGCAGTTGCGTCTCTGGCCCGCCCAGGACGAAAAGCCCATTTTCTGTCATGATTTTTTGTCATAGAAGTAGGAGCCGACCACATCTATGATGATACCGGGTTTTGTCACAATTATCGTCATAGAAGTGTCATATGTATGACAGAAAAAAAAATCATTCGGCCCAAAATGTCACGGATGTGTCTTTTTTTATAGTGCAAGCCCTAAAACCTCTCGGGAGGGCTGATCTGGAGTCCGTTCGAGGCTCCAGAGAGGGAATCCGTCGCCATTGTTGTCGGTGTCAAAACCGGCAGATCTCGGGTAGGGGGTCCCGAACTGTGCGTTTAGGCTGGATGGTAACAGGAGACAGGGGACACAATGTTTTACCCAGGTTCGGGCCCTCTTGATGGAGGTAAAACCGTACGTCCTTCTTGATTAATATTGATGATATGGGTAGTACAAGAGTAGATCTACCACGAGATCGGAGAGGCTAAACCCTAGAAGCTAGCCTATGGTATTATTGTATGTTGTGGTTGTTGTTCCCTACGGACTAAAACCCTCCGGTTTATATAGACACCGGGGAGGGTTAGGGTTACACAAGGTCGGTTACAAAGGAGGATATATCCATATCCGTATTTCCTAGCTTGCCTTCCACGCCAAGTAGAGTCCTATCCGGACACGAGACAAAGTCTTCAATCTTGTATCTTCATAGTCTAACAGTCCGGCCAAATGATATAGTCCGGCTGTCCGGAGACCCCCTAATCCAGGACTCCCTCAGTATCCCCTGAACCAGGCTTCAATGATGATGAGTCCGGCACGCAGTATTGTCTTCGGCATTGCAAGGCGGGTTCCTTCTCCGAATACATCACAAAAGAATTTGAATACGAGGATAGTGTTTGACCCTGCAAAATAAGTTCCACATACCACCGTAGAGAGAATAATATTTTTGCAAATCCAATTTGCTGACTTGTTTTGGCAGCATGACGTTATGTCATGGCCCGATGATTATTCAAACCATTTTTCTTCAACCAGCTTCACACATAACGCGAGGTGGTTTCTTGACACGTCTTGTCAAAGCAGAGATCGTGTTCCCCCAATTACGGGATTCTCATTAATGCGGTCATGGGTAACCCAACCGTGTCTAGGACTCCTAGAGTATAGGCAAGTCCCAAACGGCTATGGAGAGGACGCTTGATATTCACCCTCTTTATAAAGGGACAAGGTTTTCACTTTTCCCCTCTTGTGCTCAATCGAACCCCTCCCTCACCTCGAGTTCTAACACCCAAATCCCAGGTCAGGTGCTCCGGATCTTCAATCATGTCCAGATCCAGCCTTCAAGGCTGATGGATGCCCTCCTCCGTCACGGAAGAGGATATCAAGAAGTTGAGGGAGGCCAGATACCTGACCGCCGAGGTTTCGCATCGGCTGCCTGCTCGAGGGCAGGTCGTCCCTACTCCCGAACCCAATGAGAATGTCGTGTTCGTCTCCCACTTCCTCCGAGGCCTAGGCCTCACTCTGGATCCCTTCGTCAGGGGTTTGATGTTCTATTACGGGCTAGATTTCCACGATCTAGCTCTGGACTCCTTTCTCCACATCTCGACATTTATTGTCGTGTGTGAGGACTTCCTCCGCATTACCCCTCACTTCGGCCTGTGGCTCAAGACCTTTGAAGTGAAGCCGAAGATGATCGAGGGGCAACATGCAGCGTGCGGAGGCCGTCAATAGGCAAGATGGCAGGAGCTCCATGGCCGAAAGGTTCCTTTCCAGAGGTGTCTGAATTATGGCAACGGGAGTGGTTTTACGTCACGGCTCCCAGAAGTGCCAAGTGGGCGGCTGCCCCCACTTTCCGCTCGGGCCCCCCACCACAACTGATGTCATGAATTAGCAGAGGTCTGAGCTGGGGTCCAGCCAAGGACGTGCCTATATTGCAAAGCCGCATTCAAGATCTCTTCGAGGGAGATTTTAATTTGGTTGTGGTGATGCAAGTTATGCTGGTTCGTCGAGTCCAGCCTTGCAAACGCCGGCCCCTTCGCTTGTGGGAGTTCAACCCAAAAGGACCGCGTGCCATTCAAAGTTTCCTCGGCCTGACATACGAGGAGATGTACAAGTCATTCTTCGGACCTCAAATAGAGTGTCCGGATACTACCGAGGACGTGGGCCTGAGCAGTAACCGCGCCGCCGAACAAGTAAGAAATCCTCTAGCCGAACACACCATCTTTTATTCATCATGAAGTTATTTCTGAGAGATCGCTCTTTGACCAGGACTGGCTAACAAAGGCGAAGATGATTCGGTGTTCGGCCCCCCTCCCCGAGGGTTTGGAAAATCCGATATTGGAAAATATGCTCGAGCTCGCACCTTGCCTGGAGCCCTCGAAGGAAGATACGGGGGGGATAATATGGGCGGAAGCGGGACCCCATCCCTACCAGTTCCAACTGAGGGAATGAGCGCCTCCATGAAGGAGGATAATCGGGGGAGGAAGAGGACTGCTTCCGAGGATCCGGAAGCCGAGGCCTCCAAACAGGAGGAGAAGTCTCCAACAGAGGGTCCTGCCTCGGGGGGTGCTCTTGCTGCACAAGGTCCGCGGGGGGATCAGACTTCAACGAGTCGTAAGTGATCCAAAAAATACTTTAATAGTGAATGTATACTATCTTTCTTCTGAGAAAATAACCGCCGCATATATCTTGCAGTTCGGGTCTTAGCCCTTCTCAGCTGAGCTCGTCTTCGGGGGATCTTCTTCCGGAGATGATGGAGAGCGAAACGCCTTCCCTGGACTCCGCTCAAGAAGCGGGCGACCCCGAAGTTTCATCACGGAGGGCCTCTCCGGATCCGGTGAGGCCAGAAGATAATCCCATAGACCCCCGAAGTCCCCAGCGTCCGGCTCTCGAAGAGAGCGAACAAAAGAGTCCGACACCGTCTGGTATGCGGTCGGACATTCTGAGGGAGCTGTTGGGGCGAGCGGCCATCTCAGAAGAACACCGTACGCTGATGGGTACGATGATGGAAAGAATTTCGTCCACCGAAAGCGGATTACATGAAGCCTTTATGAGTCTACTGATAGGCTTTGAGGTACATGAGATAATATGTGATAGTACCGCACATGTTAGGTGTGCCCTGTGTAGATATTAGCCCCTGAGACTCTGGTTGTCGTCGAGAACAGCGGCGAACAAAGGATCATAGTCCCAGGCAATAACCAGACTGCCTTTATGTGCAGGTGGTGGAAGCTCCGGTGGCTAGCCGGACTAGTGAGTTTGCCGAATTAAAACGGCAACTGGATGCGGCAGACACTGACATCGAGCTTGTTAACAAGCGGCTTGACGAATCACAGGGGAAGTAATGTTTTCTGGTGAATGTCACACAATAAGAGCAGCATGATGCCAGTATATTTAATATGTTGTGACTGCAGACGGAGCTGCCACCATGGAGACCCTTCGAGCGGAGCTCGCCCAAGCCAAGGAACAAGCGAGGATTAGTAATGCGGCTGCTTGGAAGGCGGCCGAAGAGTTGAAAGCTGAGAAGGCCGCACATTGCGAGAGCTAAGAGAAGATGGCCAAGATGGCCGTAGAATTAAAAGGCACTGCCGACCGTTGTCGGCTCCTTGAAAAAGAAAACTGAGCGAAGTCAACGGACCTTGAGAAGGCCACGATGGCGGACAAAGACACCCGCTCTGCTATGAGAGCGAAGAAGGAGGAGCCGTGGGAAGCCGGGGATATTGCGGCTGAGAAGCCCTTCACGCTATGAAGGAAGTTCGGAGATCCATGGTATGCCCCTCTGGATCGGCTGTGGAGTTTGGCAGATGCATATATGGACTTGGCGGCGAGCGCTACTGATGCAGCCAAATACTTCCAAGGTCAAACAGATCATGAAGTGGATAAGCTGTTCTGGTCGCAATTCAACGTTCCAGAGCGTCTGCTTCCATTGACTGATTAGCTAGCCGAATGGGACGAACTAAATAGGTTGTCCGGACTTGCCATGAGGTCTGTCATGGATCAGCTATGGCCGGAAAAGCCAAAGCCGAACAGCTATTTCAGCTTAGTGCAGCAGTTCCTTGGTGCGGTGCCACGCATTAATGCGATGAAGAGGTCGGCGTGCATAGAAGGCTCGCGGATGGCCCTTACCCGTGTTAAAGCATACTGGGCGGAGATGGACGCTACCACTGTTGCGGCGCAGGGTTCGGCCATAGGTCGAGTGGCTGCCGAGCACTATTTCGAGGAGGTTCTCGAGGGTGCTCATTTGATAGAGGCCCAGTGCTCGAAGAATATTATGTTTGAGTGATGTGTATTCCCATTGTAAACACAATGTTTTTATGAAATTTATTAAGGCCGTGTTTATACTTTTGCCTGAAAGTAATATGATGCCTCCTGTGCGGCCGTTTATGTATACATGTGTATAACCTGAAAGATTGCAGTCTCGACTTCAGCCCCCACGCATATAATGCGGAGGTGCTCGCAAAAAACACGTGTTCACACTTAACCCAATGTCTTGGTCCTATTAAGGAGGTGATAGCGCAGCGAACGAGGCAACCCGACTATAATGCTTTAACACTTTCACTTAGCCATAGGAGTTTGACAATGGGGCTACTAGATAGCCCCTGGTGGCTCTGCACTCTCCCGATCTCAGGGTGCGTACATGCCTGGCCGGAAAACGGCCCTTCATTAAGGCGGAGGAATTCTAACATTCTGATAGGTCATCGAGTGGTTGACCAGTCTCACACTATATCATGACAGTCAGTTTTCGACTTTCTCTACTGAGGTGCTCGTCTGGATGAACCAGGGCACAATCGCAGTAGTTCTCCTGGTGCGGCCTTAGCCGAAAAAGCGGAACATAAGGCACCAAAACATAGGAGCCGGGCAAACCCAACATTTGACCAAAGGCAATGATTCGGAGCTGATGCATATAAGGCCAAACTCGCGACGGCGAACACTCCCTAAGGTATTCGGTCTTTATGGTATAAACCGGGCCTAAATAGTGCCCTTTGTAAGAAGCCCCTTGTGTCTAGGTAGGTGCATTATTCTGATGTGGCCACATGCCAAGACGTCAGCATCCTTCTCAATTGTACTGAGAATTGGAGGGATGTGTATCAACAAGAGACAGTAAAAAAGGTTTACACAGGGTCTTAATCTAAAAAGAATCCTTGGAGCGGGTCCCTGCTGCACGTCTGCGCCTGTGTCTCCATTGTGCCGTATCCTGGATGGGTGTAGCACGATGATCATTTGTCTGCGCGTGTTGAGCCCCTTGTATTTATAATAGGGGTGTGGCCATCAATCCGGTACAAATTACATATAGCAGCGCCGGACTCGTCTAACCGCGTCCGTGGTCTTGACGACCTATCAAATGCTTTAGTTGGTGAGGCCGTTTTTAGTGTGCGGCTGCCAAGGCAGTCGCATTCTCTTCGGCACGCAAAGATCGCTTAATACTTCCGTTCACTGTAATGATGCCACGTGGACCGGGCATCTTGAGCGTGAGGGAAGCGTAATGTAGTATTGCATTAAAGCGAGCAAAAGCTTCGCGTCCAAGTAGTGCTTGATAACCACATTGAAACAGAGCAATGTGGAAGGTTAAATGTTTGCTACGGGAGTTATCGGGGAAGCCGAATATAACCTTTAGTAGCAGGGAGCCCGTGCAATGAGCCTCTGGCCCTGGCGTTACTCCTTTAAAGGTAGTGTTGCTATGGCAAATTTTCGTTGGGTCTATCCCCATTTTGCGGATTTAAACTACTGCCACCGTCCATCAGGACTCGTGTAAAGTGGTATCCGTCAATTATTGGGTCTAATACCAGGGGAGCCCATCCTGCCCGCCGGATACTTGCTGAGTAATCGCGATGGTCAAAAGTGAACGGTTGAGACAACGAGTGGCATGGTTTCGCGGTGATAGGCCCTTGGGCATATTTATCTGGGAGGGCCGGTTTGCTTCCCTTGATCACGTGTAATACGTTGACTGTTTTGACTTCTGATGGAAACTTTTGTTCCCTATTGTGTTGCTTGAGAGGCTCATCCTCATCTTCGCTTGGTGTATCCTCCCCCTTGTGTACGGCGTTGAGCTTGCCGGACTGCTTGAAGACCCAACATTCTGTGGGTATGATTAGCGGGTTTACCAGGGGTGCTATGGATCTGACATACTTGGTCCAGAATTTTGTTCATGCTGGACAATTCATCTCTGGCGCCTTTAGAGGGCGGCTTTTGCTAACCTGGCCGAGAGCTTCGGAATCCGGCGTGTACCGCCGTGCTCTTCGGGTTGTCTTCTTTATTCCGACGCTTATTATTTTTGCTGCGTCGTGATTTCCCGTTTTCATCTCTAACTTCGGATGTGCTTGGCTCGCTGGTGCTGCATCTGGCTAGCCAGCTGTCCTCACCCGCGCAAAAGCGGGTCATGAGGCTTGTTAATGCTGCCATTGTTCTCGGCTTTTCTTGGCCGAGGTGTCTGGCAAGCCATTCATCGCAGACGCTATGCTTAAAAGCTGCCAAGGCTTCGGCGTCTGGGCAGTCAACTATTTGGTTCTTCTTAGTAAGAAACCTGTTCCAAAGCTTTTGGGCTGACTCTCCGGGCTGTTGAGTTATATGACTCAAATCGTCCGCATTCAGGGGTCGGACATAAGCCCTTGAAAATTTGCCTAAAAAGCGTCTTCGAGCTCTTCCCAGCTTCCAATGGAGTTTTCGGGGAGGCTTTTAAGCCAGTGCCGAGCTGGCCCTTTCAGCTTGAGGGGTAAGTACTTGATGGCATGGAGATCATCTGCTCGAGCCATATGGATATGGAGGATATAGTCCTCAATCCAGACCCCAGGGTCTGTTGTTTTGTTGTATGCCTCTATGTTTACGGTTTGAATCCCTCTGGAAATTCATGGTCCAGCACCTCATCGGTGAAACATAGGGGGTGTGCAGCACCCCTGTATATGGGTGTACCGCGTTGTTCTGATGTTTGTTGTGTTACATCATATGCTAGGACGCGCTTGCGTGGTCCATAGATGGATCTGGTTGCACCGTCCTTTTGGTGCGAGCCCTCATGTGGATCGTGTATTGGCTTGTGAGTGGCGTTGTTTGCCACTCCATGTTGGCTGTGAGGTCGTCTATCCGGCTAGGTGGCCGTTTTGATTTTTGGTTGTGGGGGATCTAGGGCCTCCTCATCGAATTCGGGTAGCAACTTCCGCTTCGGGTAGCTCTTGGTGGGGCGATTACCACCATACTTCGCTGCTGTGTTGAGTACTTTACTCCATCTGATTTGGAGTGTGTCCTGCGCAGCCTTGAGCCTTTGCTTCTGCTTTTTCAGACTCCTTGCAGTGGCAACAAGCCTTTGACGGGCATTCTGCTGCTCCGGGTGCCTATTCGGCGTTATGTCGTCCGGACTATTATCTTTGACAGAATTGGTTTGTTCGGTTTGATTCTCCGTATTGCCGTGGTCCAGCAGTGGTTCGCCCTGCTCCAACGCCGGGTCTGTATAATCGTTATTTCTGCCGAGGCGAGATTTGGGGCGGCACTTACGCCGCCGCTTTGACTGCTTCTCGAGGGGACAAGCCTTCGTTGCGTCCTTCCGTTCCTCCTCGTCGTCTTCTTTTGGTGTGTCCACCATGTATACGTCATATGATGAGGTGGACGTCCAGCGCCCTGTGGGCGCTAGTTCCTCTTCGCCTCCCGCATCGTCGTCCATACCGTCGATGTCTTCAGAGTCGAAGTCGAGCATGTCGGTTGAGTCATCGACAGTGGCTACTAAGTGGGTGGTGGGTGGGCCTCGAACTTCTTCGTCGTCTGCGTCCCTGTCCTGCCGGACATAGTTCGGCCAGGATTCTCCTGACAAGGAGAGAGACCTTAATGAGTTCAGTATGTCGCCAAAGGGCAAGTGCTAAAAAATATCCGCGGAGGTAAACTCCATGATCGGCGCCCAATCGGATTCGATAGGAATGGGCTCAGGCGGTTCGGGGTCCGTGGCCGGAGAAGGATCTGGCAGTTTAACAACATGGCTCTCATGCATGGCAAGGTCGATGTTCAGCTTGATCGCCGCTAAGGGTGAGGCCTCCATGGCGGGGTCCATCCACCCGTCCGCGGAAGGCGCAACTGGATCCGAATTGAGGGTCGAAGTGGCTGCCAGTGCGATCTCCTTAACACTGTTCGATGGGAGAGCTAAGTCATGCTCATCGTGACCGCATGGCGCACAAGGCAGAGGCTCGAATCCGCCGAAGATCAAATCTCCATGGATATCGGCTTTGTAGTTTAAGCTTCCAAACTTGACCTGGTGGCCAGGGGCGTAATTTTATATATGCTCCAGATGGCCAAGCGATTTGGCCTGCAGTGCAAAGCCGCCGAACACGAAGATCTGTCCAGGGAGAAAAATCTCACCCTGGACCGCATCGCTATCGATGGTAGTAGGAGCCATCAAGCCTAACGGTGACGACACAGAGGAACTCTCAATGAAAGCACCAATGTCGGTGTCAAAACTGGCGGATCTCGGGTAGGGGGTCCCGAACTGTGCGTCTAGGCCGGATGGTAACAGGAGGCAGGGGACACAATGTTTTACCCAGGTTCGGGCCCTCTTGATGGAGGTAAAACCCTACGTCCTGCTTGATTAATATTGATGATATGGGTAGTACAAGAGTAGATCTACCACGAGATCAGAGAGGCTAAACCCTAGAAGCTAGCCTATGGTATGATTGTATGTTGTGGTTGTTGTTCCCTATGGACTAAAACCCTCCGGTTTATATAGACACCAGGGAGGGTTAGGGTTACACAAGGTCGGTTACAAAGGAGGAGATATCCATATTCATATTGCCTATCTTGCCTTCCACGCCAAGTAGAGTCCTATCCGGACACGAGATGAAGTCTTCAATCTTATATCTTCATAGTCTAACAGTCCGACCAAAGGATGTAGTCTGGCTGTCCGGAGACCCCCTAATCCAGGACTCCCTCAAACGTCATCATCAACCATCCTCCATCACCAATTTCATGATGCTCACCGCCGTGCGTGAGTAATTCCATCGTAGGCTTGCTGGACGGTGATGGGTTGGATGGGATCTATCATGTAATCAAGTTAGTTTTGTTAGGGTTTGATCCCTAGTATCCACTATGTTCTGAGATTGATGTTGCTATGACTTTGCTATGCTTAATGCTTGTCACTAGGGCCCGAGTGCCATGATTTCAGATCTGAACCTATTATGTTTTCATCAATATATGAGTGCTCTTGATCCTATCTTGCAAGTCTATAGTCACCTATTATGTGTTATGATCCGTTAACCCCGAAGTGACAATAATCGGGATACTTACCGGTGATGATGTTAGTTTGAGGAGTTCATGTATTCACTATGTGATAATGCTTTGTTCCGGTACTCTATTAAAAGGAGGCCTTAATATCCCTTAGTTTCCGTAAGGACCCTGCTGCCACAGGAGGGTAGGAAAAAAGATGCCATGCAAGTTCTTTTCCATAAGCACGTATGACTATGTTTGGAATACATGCCTATATTATATCAATGAACTGGAGCTAGTTCTGTGTCACCCTAGGTTATGACTGTTACATGATGAACCGCATCCGGCATAATTCTCCATCACCGATCCATTGCCTACGAGCTTTCCATACATTGTTCTTCGCTTATTTACTTTCCCATTGCTATTGCTATCATCACTACAAAATACCAAAAACATTACTTTTACTACTGTTACCTTTTGTTATCGTTACCACTGCTATCATATTACTTTGCTACTAAATACTTTGCTGCAGATACTAAGTTTCCAGGTGTGGTTGAATTGGCAACTCAGCTGCTAATACTTGAGAGTATTCTTTGGCTCCCCTTGTGTCGAATCAATAAATTTGGGTTGAATACTTTACCCTCGAAAACTGTTGCAATCCCCTATACTTGTGGGTTGTCAAGGACGAGCAGGAATTAAGCTTGGGGATGCTTGATACATCTCCAACATATCTATAATTTTTGATTGTTCCATGCTATATTATATTCTGTTTTGGACATTATTGGGCTTTATTATACACTTTTATATTATTTTTGGGACTAACCTACTAACCGGAGGCCCAGCCCAGAATTGCTGTTTTTTTTGCCTATTTTAGGGTTTCGTAGAAAAAGAATATCAAACGGAGTCCAAATGGAATGAAACCTTCGGGAACGTGATTTTCGGAACGAACATGATCCAGAGGACTTGGACCCTACGTCAAGACATCAACCAGGATGCCACGAGGTAGGGGGCGCGCCTACCCCCCTGGGCGCGCCCTCCACCCTTGTGGGCCCCCTGTTGCTCCACCGACGTACTCCTTCCTCCTATATATACCTACGTACCCCCAAACTACCAGATACGGAGCCAAAACCCTAATTCCACCATCGTAACTTTCTGTATCCATGAGATCCCATCTTGGGGCCTGTTCCGGAGCTCCGTCGGAGGGGGCCTCGATCACGGAGGGCTTCTATATCAACACCATAGCCCTTCCGATGAAGTGTGAGTAGCTTACCTCAGACCTACGGGTCCATAGTTATTAGCTAGATGGCTTCTTCTCTCTTTTTGGATCTCAATACAAAGTTCTCCCCCTCTCTTGTGGAGATCTATTCGATGTAATCTTCTTTTGTGGTGTGTTTGTTGAGACCGATGAATTGTGGGTTTATGATCAAGTTTACCTATGAACAATATTTGAATCTTCTCTGAATTCTTTTATGTATGATTGGTTATCTTTGCAAGTCTCTTCGAATTATCAGTTTGGTTTGGCCTACTAGATTGATATTTCTTGCAATGGGAGAAGTGCTTAGCTTTGGGCTGAATCTTGCGGTGTCCTTTCCCAGTGACAGTAGGGGCAGCAAGGCACGTATTGTATTGTTGCCATCGAGGATAAAAAAGATGGGATTTATTTCATATTGCATGAGTTTATCCCTCTACATCATGTCATCTTGCTTAAAGCATCACTCTGTTCTCTTGAACTTAATACTCTAGATGCATGCTGGATAGCGGTCAATGTGTGGAGTAATAGTAGATGCAGGCATGAGTCGGTCTACTTGTCTCGGACGTGATGCCTATATACATGATCATACCTAGATATTCTCATCACTATGCTCAATTCTGCCAATTGCTCAACAGTAATTTGTTTACCCACCGTGAATACTTATGCTCTCGAGAGAAGCCACTAGTGAAACCTATGGCCCCGGGTCTATCTTCTATCATATTAATCTTCCAATACTTACTTATTTTTATTGCCTTTTATTTTACTTTGCATCTTTATCATAAAAATACCAAAAATATTATCTTATCATATCTATCAGATCTCACTCTCGTAAGTGACCGTGTAGGGATTGACAACCCCTTATCGCATTGGTTGCGAGGATTTATTTGTTTGTGTAGGTGCAAGGGACTCGTGCGTGGCCTCCTACTGGATTGATACCTTGGTTCTCAAAAACTGAGGGAAATACTTATGCTACTTTGCTGCACCACCCTTTCCTCTTCAAGGGAAAACCAACGCAAGTGCTCAAGAGGTAGCAGCTGCAGGCAGGCAAGTCTAGGTACCCCCGTTCCCAGAACACCGACGGTAGCCCCCGGGCCCAAGGCGCGCTCATGGTTGGCTTCGGGGGGAAGCCAAGGGTCAAGTGCGGAGCGCCGCGGGCCCTAACAGCCTGCGGCCTTGATTGATGTGTGGCGATTGACGGGACGTGGGCCTCTCCACTTCCCATGCTACCTCGGCAACTGCCCGACTTGACGAGTCTCTGTTGCATGTAGAAAAAGGTCATCATTACCTTAGGACATGGAGGCCGGCGGTTGGCCTCCCATTGGCTATAAATGAGGGGAGGGGCAGAGCCCCTGTCGCTCATCTCTTCCTCCATTCCACCCGCTTCTTCTTCTTTCTTCTTGTTCCGCCGCCCGGCAGCGACACTCATGGCGCCGGTGAAGAGGTTCTCGGCCGCTGAGAAGGGGAAAGCTTGCCAGGAGGGGCCCGGCTCGCCACCGCCTATGAGGGGGCGTGGTCACCCACGCAAGCATGCCGCAACCCCCGCTGCGGTCCCTCATGGGCGTGGGTGAACTCCCTCGGGGTCCAACGTTGTCCCTGGCGGCCGCAACGGTGCTTCTTCGCGCGGCGGGAGCCGCTTAGGTCGGGGCAGCCCCATCAATGAGGGAGGCGCGCCATGGTTGCCCGGCCTCGCCGGCCGCACTTCCACTCGACGGATGTGTTGCCGTAGTTTGTCATGTGGTCGGAGAACCCGACTGGCACTTGGCTTTAACTTCCGCGATCCTTCACCGGCGAACTGCCGACCCCAGGTTTCGGCGGCCTCTGGATGCAGGCCGACGGCTATAGCAGCAAGGCTTCGTGGGTCGCGGTATAGATATCCGCTGCTGGCAACGTAGCCCTAGCCCGTGGCTGGCAGACGTTCACCCGCACGCGCGGCCTGGGCAGGCGGTGCACCCTCCACTTCAAGTATGACGGCGAAGCGACCCTCTTCGTGAGGGTGTTCGGGGAAGACGGCCGCCGCACCGGATGCTGCCCTAAAGACGACGACGATGGTGGCGAGGTGCTTGTCCTGGCGATGGCCGTGACGAGCACGAGGGTGACCTTGCCCTCGGCGGCGACCGTGGTTCGCCTAGCTATGGCAGCTCCTCCTCCGGTGAAAGCTCTAGCAGCGGCGGCTACGACCAGCCGCCATGCCGTCGGGCTCGCTTCGAGGATGGTGGTGCGTCATCCTGTCAGCGTTCTGGGAATGGGGGTCCCCAGACTTTCCTGCCTGCGGCATGGCTCAAAGGGGGGCCCAGCACAGCCCATCTTCACCAACACAAACCCAAGACCCTCACGAGGGGCCAAGCCTCGTGGGGCGGACGACGCGGAGCTTCCTCAGGCGCGGCCTCGTCAGGCTGGCTCACGAGGAGGCGGAGAAATCAAGGCGGGGTACCTCACGAGGTGCCCGTGACGCAAGCCATGACGACCGGGGGCGCCAGGCGGGTGCCAGCCCGCGCAGTGTCCTCCCTTCCTCTTTGGTGCAAAGGGGGCAAGCACAGCCGCAGAGTACCGAGGCATTAGACAAAGGTTGCCATTTCGGTGCAACGAGACCAAGACCAGGAGGACTACGAGACGGAGGTCACCGTGGAGCCCAAGACGGCGTCATCACCAGAGCTTTGCGCAGGCGAATATTACTTTTGTCAGGATAGCTGATACTAGCTGTCCCCCTTCAAATTAGCCCGCCATTGTTGGCTCCCTTCCCGCTCGATATTTGGGAAGAGGACCAGGGCCTCTATAAATAGGATCAGCCACCCACAGAGCCAAGGGGACTGGACTGAGCTAAGCGGAGCCGGAGGGTTGGAAGGATAGAGAAGATCAGGTAGAGAGAGAGAAAGGTGACTGAGCTCCTCCCAGCAGTTCATCGCCCCAGCCATGAACAGACCCTCGCGAGGCTGTTCTTCCTTGTATTGTTCATCATCATCAGCCCAAGAGGCAATCCACCACACCACACACTAGAGTAGGGTATTACACCACAACGGTGGCCCGAACCAGTATAAACCCTGCGTCTCTTGTGTTGTTCTTTCCTTAGTTTAGATCCTAGAAAGGCGGAGGGGTACAGGTAGGTAGGAGGCGAAATCTCCGCGCGCACCCCAGTGTTCGAACCTCAAGGGTCTGCCGGAACCCGAAATCTGACATTTGGCGTGCCAGGTAGGGGTGCTCCGGGATTCGTCTTCCACCACCCCGTTCTCCTCCGACCATCATGCCCATGTCTGACGCTCGTCGGGCCCGCGCTGAGCGCTGGGCCGCGCTCGCTTCCCGCGTCGCCCAGACGGCCCCTGTCGGCGGGCGTCCTCTCCGTTCCCCGTCACCTGCCGTCAACGCCGCCACCGGCCCGGTGGGGGACGAGCAGCAAGCATCGTCTCAGCATCCGTCCGTGCGGCAAGACGGCCGCACCGCAACTCCCTCGCTCACCCCAGCTGGTTCTTCGTCACGCGCGTTCCGCGCGCCCATGGAGGCTTGGGCTGCACTCATCGCGGCGAACGAGCTCCTGTGCTACCGTCTCGTCGATGACGTCTACGAAGAATGGCTCGACCACATCATCGAGCTCGTCCGCGCCGCAGGGGGCTCTCCTGCGCCGTCCGTTCCACTGCACCGCACCCCGCCCCGCGCGGGCAATGAAGCTCCGGTGGCGCCCCGGCCGCCTCCTCCTCAGGAAGGCGCCATGGCTCCAAGGCGCGTGGCCCCTGGGCGGAACCCGCTCCGTCAGGTGCCAGCGCAGCAAGAGCAGAGCTGCCAAGAAGTCCCTCACCCGCAGGAAGCTGCCCGGGCGCTCCCTGCTCCAGCACATCGCGACCATGCTCCTGCTCCCGCGCGTCAAGACCCCGCGCTGCTCCCAGCTGCAGCGCGTGGGGACATGCAAGACCAAGTTCCCCGTCATCCAAGGCCTCCTGTGGCCACAGCAGGCTACCGCACCTTCACCGCCTAGCTACGCAATGTCGCGTGGCCCAGCAAGTTCAAGCCAGACTTGCCTCCTCGCTACGACATCACGGCTAACCCTGTGGAGTTCCTCCAGCTCTACGAGCTGGGCATCGAAGCTGCCAATGGGGACGAGAAGGTCATGGCGAACTGGTTCCCCATGGCACTCAAGGACGGGGCCCGCACCTGGCTCCTGAACCTGGCTCCAGGCACAATCTCCTCCTAGGACGAGATGCGCACCCGCTTCATCGCCAACTTTCAAGGCACTCACGGCCGGCCACCCGCCATGAGCGACATGTGCTGCATCAAGCAACAGCCCGAGGAGACCCTGTAGAAGTACATCCAGCGCTTCAACAACGCGCGCCTCAAGATTCCCAAGGTGACTAAGGATGCCATCATCTCGGCCTTCTCCGACGGCGTGCGCGACGTCAAGATGGAGGAGCTGGTGATGCATGAAGACCTGTGCACTTCCTTGAAACTGTTCAACCTGGCAACCAAGTGCGCCAGGGCCGAGGAAGGGCATCTCTCCCTCCTCGAGCTGCCTGCCGCAGACCCAGAAGAGAAGAAGCCCAAGGCCAAGGATGTGAAGCGCAAGGGGGCTGCCGTGCTCGCGGCAGAACCAGACACCAAGCGGGGCAGAGATCAGCCCGAACCTTCCAAGGGCAGCCGGTACTGCGTGTACCACGACCTCCACACCCACAACACCAACGAATGTCAAGAGCTCCGAGCCGTACGAGAAGGAAGGATCGGCCGTCGGCCTAACCATAGTGACCGGGGCTACGGCCGAGGAGGAGGAAGGAACGCAGGACGCCGGGAAGACCGTGGCCCGCGCCAAGGGTGGCGCGATCAACCTCGCGAGGATCGCTGGCAAGACCCGCCTCGCGAGGGAGGCTGGAGGGATCAGCCTCGTGAGGGAGACTGGAGGGATCAGCCTCGCGAGGATCGCCCGCAAGGCAACGTAGGCCTCCCACCGCTGCCGCCGTAGCCAAGGAGGAACAAAGACCCCCACCAGGACGAGGGGGCTGGAGGCTTCCAGGAGCCGTGCGCGATCGCCTGCATCCTGGGCGGGGCACAAGCCCCAGCCTCTCAACGCATCTTCAAGTAGTTCGCCCGCGAAGTGAACGTAGTCCTCCCCAGGCTCGAAGCCACGCGCCCTCTCAGGTGGTCGGCGTGCGCCATCACATTCAGCTCAGCAGATCAGCTCAAGTGTGCGGCTACGGCCGGAGTTCTCCCGATGCTTTGTTCCCCAATCATCAGCAACGTGGTGGTCACCAAGACCCTCATCAATGGCCGTGCAGGGCTCAACGTCCTGTCCGTGGAAACATTCAACAACCTCCAAGTGCCCTACAGACAGCTTCAGCCAACCAAGCCTTTCTCCGGTATCACCGATGGCTCCACGGTCCCGATTGGGCAGGTACGCCTCCCTGTCACCTTCGGGGCACGCGACAAGTACTGCACCGAGCTCATCGACTTCGACGTTGCTCACATTCACCTGCCGTACAATGCCATCCTTGGGTACCCAGTGTTGGCCAAGTTCATGGCCGTAACTCATCACGGCTACAACGTCCTCAAGATGCCAGGAAGCGGCGGAGTCATCATGGTGTCATGTGAAGAGAAAGACGCGGTGTGTTCCCTGGAACGAGCCTTTCAGGCCGCGTCACTGGAAGACCCGGATCGTGGAAGCAGGAGGCCTCCCGAGATCGCCCCTAAGAAGAAGAAGACATCGTCCGGCCCGACCACTCAGGAGGCAGGCCCCTCTGGGCCCGCGCCTGCCCAGGGGGAACCTCCTTCCATCGCATAGGAAAGCGTGCCTGGGGCCCTCCTCAGGCAGGGCTCGGGGGCTCTCCCTTGGAGGGCCACCGTCCTAGCTAGGGTCATGAGGGAGGCGCTTGGGCACCACATGGAGGTGTGTTTTGAAGCACGTTTCCCTCAAGAAGGAGCAAGGCAAGGAGACCCAGACCCTCAGGAGTTTGTCAGCAAGGCCATTCAGGGGCTACAGGAGTCAAGAGTCATGAAAGGCGGCCGCCACCTACCAGCAGTGGCTCCCCATCCAGGCGAGGATGGTGGGCTGTGCGTCTGCATCGACATACCAGGGCTCAAACGAGTCGCCTCTCTGGAGCGCCTCTAGCCCTCGCGAGTGGGGCGCTGCGGAGGCCCACCCCATAGCTACATTCGCATGCCTTACGGCTTGGCGAACGCGGCTGACACATACCAGCGCCTCATGAGGGACGTCACGGGGGCACGAGAGGCCAGGCGTTCCGCAGCCCTGGTAGGGATGGAGATGGCCCGTGAGGAGCCGCCAGCGCCTCCGGAGCCTCCCGAGGACCCTGGGCCTGGGGGCTCGTGAGGATCGGCTCCCGCAGCCCACCAAGCCTGCTACATCAACGCTCCTTCGTCCTCGACATCGTCAGGTGACGTCTTTCGAGTTTTATTTCCAGCTGGGAGCGCCCCCCAGGGCTGCATTATTCCCAGGCCGCGTGGGTCCGTCCCTGCGGCGTGTATCCCTTTTTATTCCATGTTGTTAGCTTACCCTGTTGGGGGCGCCCCTCGGGCCGCATGATCCCCAAGCCGCTCGGGCCAGGCCCAGCGGCATGTATCCCGTTTGCGTTTATTTTCGATTATGCGTTAGACCCACCATGCTTGATTATTTGATGCCGGTCCACGGCACCTCTTCTTCTCCACGCCGACCACTTGCACGTTAAAGGGGGGGTACCCAAGCATCGCGACTCAGGGCTCTTACTGGCTCTCCAGCCCTCACCCTCTGGCCTTGTCCATGGCATCGCGACCTGGCATACCAGCGACGGCTGAGACCAGCTCGAGGGCCAGGACCCGAGGACGTAGAGTGCCGACATCTAACCAAATTTGCAGGGACACATCACAAGATAAGGCCGAGTGCCAGGCGCAACCCGCCTAGAGGTAGGGCCCCGTGAGTCCCGCGCTGGCTCATGGGTGCCCAGATACACCTCGCCAGGCCCTACCGTGCCAGCCACGTGTCAGGGCGGGGCTGTACACGCCCCGGGGGCTCCTCCCGGAGGGGCCCCCCTCCCACATACAAGTGGAAGCACCATGCTCCGTGCTGGCTGATGACACTGCCGAGGAGCGGCTATGCCGTACACATACGGTAGCGCTATGCTCCGCGCTGGTGATAAACAACTGAGGGTGGCCCCCGGGCCGCACCAACCTCAGGGAGCCCAGAGCTTAGTGTCTAGCCTCATCGTAACGCATCCACTCGGGAGTGCCGCATGAGGGGGCTGGGCACGGGGGCTGCGCTTGGGTCACACCCAGACGCACGCCGCCCAGCCAGGTCCCCCCGGGCCTGGTTCGTCGCGCGTCTCTCCCTGAGCAGAGCCAAGGTACGAAGGCCGTTTGAGCATCAAGGGGGACTCCTGAGCATAGCGACTCAGGAGCCTAACTGGTCATGTAGCCCCTCACTCCGTGGCCCCGTCCTGGTTTCCGGTCGGGACCAACGCTGGGTGAGGTACGCGCGCAGCCGGGCTCTGCAGACGTAGAACAGTAGATCCACCCGCATCACGCCTCCCTACTTGTTGTTCGTGCGTCAGGGGGGACTCCTGAGCATCGCGACTCAGGAGCCTAACTGGTCACGTAGCCCCTCACTCCATGGCCCCGTCCTGGTTTCTAGTCGGGACCAACGCTGGGTGAGGTACGCGCGCGGCCGGGCTCTGCAAACGTAGAACGATAGATCCACCTGCATCACACCTCCCTACTTGCTGTTCGTGCGCCAAGGGGGACTCCTGAGCATCGCGACTCAGGAGCCTAACTTGTCATGTGCCCCCTCACTCCTTGGCCCCGTCCTGGTTTCCGGTCGGGACCAACGCTGAGTGAGGCATGCATGGGGCCGGGCTCTGCCGGCGTAGAACATGAGCAAGTAGGAAGGAAAGGCACAAACTTCAAGAAGTTCAAAAGCAAATATTACAGTCCACACTGTTATCTCGATACCAAACGCAAGTTTAAACGCCTCCCCGAGGCATGATACATGTGCAGGAATTAAAGGCAGGACAGGAGCCGCGACGGAGTCACTTGACGGAGATGGAGCAGCGCGGATTGGGTACGCCTCACGGAGCGGTGGCGTCGGCAGCGCCTTGCTTTGGCTTGGTGCTGAAGGCCCGGAACTTCTCCAACAGGGCCTCTGTGTGACCCTTCATGGCCTCGGCAGCGACACGCTCGCCGCTCACTGGCTCCAACAGGCTGTCGAGGTCGACACCGGGATCGCGAAGGTAGATGTGGGTGAGGACCTGCGTCATTGCTACAGAAGACAGGACACGCGCCTCGGCCTCGGCCGCGGGGCCAAGGCCAAGGGCTACATCTTCAAGAGCGTGAACCAGGAAGGGAAGCAGCTTGGCGGGGCCGTCCTCGGCGCTAGCCAGTGGGCTCTCCAGGCCACTATTGTAAAGCGTCCTCAGTGAGAAGCGAGCCCTCGCCTCCATCTCCGCGAAGGCCACGCGGTCCTCGGCAAGAACCAGGGCCTCGTCGTCCAGCTTGGCCTTCCTCGCCCCCAACTCCTGCTCCAGCGCGCCTAGGCGGCCGTGGCATTTCTTGAGCTTGACCTCCCTCTCCTTGAGAGCTGCCTCGCGAGCCTTCACGCCTTCTTTCTGCTCTTGGCGAAGGCGGACCTCGTTTGCGAGCTAGTCCCGCAAACCTTGTAGTTCGCCCTCCAGCGCCTTGCAACGGCCACGGACGTCGACCACCTCCCCCTGGGCTACATCACGAGTAGCCTTCGCCTCAAGGACGACCTGCTTCTCCTCGTCGCATGCCGTTGAGGCCTGGACCAGCGCCGCCCGAATCGAAGCGTCGGAGCGAACCCATCCTGAAGCCAGCTCCAAGCGCCCGGCCACCAAGCGGGGGTCGGCGCCAAGAAGATCCCGACGCAGTCGGTCCAGCTCAGCAACAGCACGATCCAGAACGGCAGAAGGAGCCGGAGAGACAACAGTCGGTGGAGTAGGAGGAGAAGACGGCAGCGCGGCCACAACATCCTGAGGCGGAGTCTGCCGCGCCCCGACAGCTGAAGTGGCGGCGGCAGGCAAGAGCACCTCGGGAGCCACTTGGGCCGTGGGGGCTGAGCTCGCCCCAGCTGGCTCAGCCAGGCCTCGCGAGGACGACTGGGCAGGAGAAGCCTGTGCGTCGCGGTCACCCTCGTTCGCAGGCAGAAGCGCTGCCACAGATGGAACCTCGGGAGCCCCTTTCGGCTTCTTTGCTGCGGGCGCCAGCCTATCCAAGTGATGCGGATGTCAAACCTCAGAAGCAGAGCGAGAAATAAAGACAAGAATCGAATGCTTACGGGTCGTCGCCAGTGAGCTCAGGCGGCCTCCGGCCAAATTTGAAGCATGAAAGCCGGCTGGAAGGGTCAACCTCGGGAAGCTTGGAGGCGGAAGGCGCATCCGCGGTCCGCCCCGGGGCCGGGGCAGACCCGCGGGAGATCAGCCCGGTCCTGTCCTTCTTCGGGAATGGGGGCGAGCTCCCGCCGTCCTGCTTGTCGTTGTCCTCGTCGTTGTCCTCGTCGTCATCCTCGTCGTCATCGCTCGGAGAGATGCGGAGAACGCGGGACCTGCGCCGGGGGAGGGGAGCCCTCGACTCTCCGTCAGTCGCCTCGGAGTCAGGCCCTTTTCCCTGCTCCCCTCCTTCCTCCTCTTCGCTGGAGTCGTCGGAGGGCACGTCCACCGGTTCCTCGGGAGTTTGCACGGGCACGGGCCCATCCCCGTTGAAGACAGGCATGGACTCCACTACCTGCTCCCAGTCGTCGCGGAGGAACAAGGGCGTAGGAGCGCCCGCCAACCTCGCCACATCGCCCCCGACCAGAGATTGGAGGACCGCAGCCAGATCTCCGTCGGCTAAGGCCGCGGGGCTCGGATGGGGCCTCCACATCAGAAGTGAGTACTGCCGAAGCGGGGCTAGCTGGTGCTCCAGGAATTCCCTCAGCAGCGACGCGCCGGTCAGCTTCGCCGCCGCCATGTTGGCCGGCCTCAGATCCGCGTCCATCTTCTCCAACATCAGCTTCGTGCGGGGGTCCATGAGCTCCGCTCGACCCCAATCGCTGGAGCTCGTGGGCTGCTCCGTGGGCAAGATCAGCCGAGGGTGGATGCGCCCAGCATCCACCAAGACCCACTTGCTCCTAAAGCCCGCAATCCTTTTCCCGGGGTTCAAAATGGCAATGGCGCCACCGTACGCGACGAAGCTCGCGCACGCGGAAGCAGTACCACGAGAGGTCCGGAGGTAGAAGTAGTGGCGCAGCAAGGCCACTGAGGGCTGCACCCCTACGTGAGCCTCGCAGTAATAGGCAAAGATTGCCAGGAGAAGGACGGAGTTGGGGTGGAGATGCAGGGCTTGCAGCTTATAGTGGCGGAGGACAAATAAGAAGAACTCGGAGAAGGGAGGCACCAGGCCAGTAGCAATGGCACTTACGAAGAGCGGATAGAAGGTGCTCCCTTGACCCTCAGGGGTGGCGGAGCCGGCTTTAAACACCTTCGCCCCGTTGATGCCCCGCGCCGTCGCCATCCGGCGCAACCGGGCAAGGCTTGCCTCCGACACGTTCGGCGGGTCCAGGGCAGACGAGTACCAAGCTATGGCCAGGGGCTGACGAGGCGCCATGGCTTCCTAGGTCACACGGTCGGAGTGGATCTGGAAATTTTGGAGGAAGGAGAGGCGCCAGAAAGGGGATCTGAGCAGCAACCGGGGAAAGCAAGAAGCAAAGCCTAGGTGGATGCCGCTCCTTTATCAACTCTCGCGGTTGCTAGGGCGCCCACGTCCAATCAACCGCCATGCGGCGCCCAAGGCCACAGGCTGTGAGGGCCTGCGGCGCTTCGCTCTTGCCCTTCCGCCTCCCTGCACGGCCAAGTCCGGGGCGCCTTGGGCCCGGGGGCTACTGTCGGTGTTCTGGGAATGGGGGTCCCCAGACTTGCCTGCCTGCGGCCTGCGGCGTGGCTCAAAGGGGGGCCCAGCGCGGCCCATCTTCACCAACACAAACCCAAGACCCTCGCGAGGGGCCAAGCCTCGCGGGGCGGACGATGCGGAGCTTCCTCAGGCGCGGCCTCGTCAGGCTGGCTCACGTGGAGGTGGAGAAATCAAGGCGGGGTACCTCACGAGGTGCCCGTGACGCAAGCCATGACGACCGGGGGTGCCAGGCGGGTGCCAGCCCGCGCAGTGTCCTCCCTTCCTCTTTGGTGCAAAGGGGGCAAGCACAGCCGCGGAGTACCGAGGCATCAGGCAAAGGTTGCCATTTCGGTGCAACGAGACCAATACAAGGAGGACTACGAGACGGATGTCACCGTGGAGCCCAAGACGGCGTCATCACCAGAGCTTTGCGCAGACGAAGACTACTTTTGTCAGGATAGCTGATACTAGCTTCCCCCCTTCAAATTAGCCCGCCATTGTTGGCTCCCTTCCCGCTCGATATTTGGAAAGAGGACCAGGGCCTCTATAAATAGGACCAGCCACCCACAGAGCCAAGGGGACTGGACTGAGCTGAGCAGAGCCGGAGGGTTGGAAGGATAGAGAAGATTAGGTAGAGAGAGAGAGAAAGGTGACTGAGCTCCTCCCAGTAGTTCATCGCCCCAGCCAAGAACAGACCCTCGTGAGGCTGTTCTTCCTTGTATTGTTCATCATCATCAGCCCAAGAGGCAATCCACCACACCACACACCGGAGTAGGGTATTACACCACAACGGTGGCCCGAACCAGTATAAACCCTGCGTCTCTTGTGTTGTTCTTTCCTTAGTTTAGATCCTAGCAAGGCGGAGGGGTGCAGGTAGGTAGGAGGCAAAATCTCCGCACGCACCCCTGTGTTCGAACCTCAAGGGTCTGTCGGAACCCGAAATCCGACACATCCCGTCGTCGCGCCCCGGTGAAGCGCGAGGAGGGCTCTGGCTAAGTCCGAGGGGCCGATCCTCATGAGCAGCCGCGTCGTAGGAGCCGCTTTTGCTTGTCGTCTCCGTCCCTTTCCCTTGCATTGTCAGAAACGAATATGGGGCCCTGCGAGGGCGTGTAATGAACCATGGTGCTTATGTTGCTTTTGTGGTGTGTTGTGAGATCTATGCCTTATACGGGTGTAGAGGGGTAACTTAGCTCGATGCATCTGGGGTAGCTTTGACCTCATGAGGGCGCGCATCTCTGGGAACCTGATGGGGCTTCCCCACAGTTGATTCGGGTGACATCGCGAAGCTGCAAAAATCCGTTTAAGAAATCCTTAACCCTTCTTGCACAAGGCCTCGGGTATGGGCTGGTTATGGCCAAACGCACCGCTTCGCGGTACCCGTGCGGCACGGACTAAAAGGGGATGCGCCGATCACAAGCTCAGACATGAACGCCTCGCGGAGACCAGGGGAGTGCGCACGCGCATACTACCTATCGTGCCCCCCTCGTGGGGCGTGCGAGGGAGAGCGTCGTGCAACTGCCGCCCTCCCTAGCGAAAAACAAATAATCGATGGAAGAATAAGAACGAAGATGGGGTTCAACCAAACCATTGAGAAACGGCAGAACTCCAAATTTCATGAAGGGAAAAGGGGCAAGCCAAGTAGAGAAAACAAATGAATAGTTGCGTCCGACACCTAGTCTAGTCTTCTCACCAGCGCGGAGCTAAGTCCTGCCACTAGGACGTGGAAGGGAGCCCCCGAGGCCCGAGGGTGGCACTCCGGAGACTCCGGGGCGTGTACAACCCCACTCATTATTACGTGAGAGTGTCATGAGCGGAGACCTTCATAGGCACTGGGCCTTGCTTCATGGGTAGAACTTCCGGAGGTGCTGGATGTTCCAGGCGTTCTGGATGGGGATCCCGTCCTGCGTCTCCTGGCGTGCGGTGCCAGGCCTGGAGACGCGGGCAATCCTAAACGGGTCCTCCCACATGGGTGAGAGCTTATGTAACCCTTCCCTGGAGAGCATCCGCCTCAGGATGAGATTGCCCACCTCGAGCATCCTGGAGCGGACGCTACGACAGTGGTATCGTCGCAGCGCCTGCTGGTATCTTGCTGCTCGGAGCGAGGCTTCACGGTCGCGTTCCTCCCCCAACACGAGGTCCATCCCCCGCATGGCGTCCTACTGCGTCTCATCAAACGCCAGGACCCACGTGGAGCGATGCCTGACCTCTTGAGGGAGAACTGCTTCAGCTTCGTAGACGGGGGAGAACGGGGTCTCGCCTGTTGGCTTGGTGGCGATGGTGCGGATGGACCACATCACAGACTGGAACTCATCGTGCCAGCCCCTACCACAGGCTTCGAGCTTCTTCTTGAAGGTCCGGGTCTTGAGGCCTCTTAAGACCTCGATGTTGGCGCGCTCAGCTTGGCCATTGCTCCTGGGGTGTGCCACCGAAGCATAGAAAATTTGTGTTCCAAGGTTAGCACAATAGGTCCTGAAGAGATTGCTAGTGAACTATGAGCCGTTGTCGGTGATGATGCGGTTAGGGACCCCGAACCGACTTACGAGGCCCTTGATGAACTTAACTGCTGACCCGGCTGGGATGGTGCGGATGGCTTCCACCTCTTCCCATTTGATGAACTTGTCGATGGCGGCGTAGAGGTAGTGGTAGCCCCCAGGTGCTCGCGGGAATGGACCCAGGATGTCCAGCCCCCAGACCGCGAATGGCCACAAGAGCGGGATAGTCTGGAGGCTCTGGGCTGGCTGCTGGATTTGCTTGGCATGGAACTGGCAGGCCTCGCAGGACCTTACCAGCTCAGTCGTGTCGTTGAGTGCCGTGGGCCAATAGAACCCGCTGCGGAACGCCTTGCCAACCAAGGTACGCGATGATGAGTGATGCCCATAGTCTCCATCGTGTATGTCAACCACCAGCTCTTTCCCCTGCTCCCTAGAGACGCATCGCAAGGAAACATCATTTGGTCATTTTTTGTACAGCTCACCATCCTAGATGCAGTATGCCGTAGCCTGCCGGGCCACACACTCCGTGTCCTCCTCCTTCTTCGGCAACGTCCCATGCACCAAATATGCCATGAAGTCCTCGGTCCAGCACCCCTCTTGCGGCTCGAGCGCCAGGAGCAGACGTGCTCCTGAGGTCAGACCGCAAGCGGGGGCTCCCGAGGCTGGTGGCTGGAGGAGTTCCTCTCGAGATGATGTAGTCTCTGCGGCAGCGGGGGTCGCCGAAGGCTTGAAGAGTTGCTCTTCGAAGACACCTGGTTCTTGGGGTAGACGCCTTGATGCCCTCTTGGCGATCTCGTCGGCCTCCTTGTTGGTGTCGTGTGGCACATGCTGTAGCTCCAGGCCTAGGAATTGCTTCTCCATCTTGCGCACCTCCGCGAGGTACGCCTCCATATGCTCGTCCCTTGGTTCGTACACCTTGTTGGAGAAGTTGACGAGGAGCTGCGAGTCACCCTTGATGGTGAGACGTTTCACCCCCAAGGCCGCGACGGCCTTGAGGCTGGCGATTAACCCCTCATATTCCGCGATGTTGTTGGAGACCTTCTCACCCCGCTGGAAGCAGAGCTGTATGGCATACTATAGCTTGTCTTGGGTGGGCGAGATGAGCATAGCGCCAGCCCCCGCGCCTTGTCATGCAAAAGTGCCGTCGAAGTACATGACCCAACCATCTGGTGCTTCACTTCCTGGCGAGAGATATAGGCTCTCGCCAACTTCAGGTTCCGGGGCGTCGGTCCATTCGGCTACGAATTCGGCTAGGGCGGCTCCCTTGATGACCCTGGTTGTGCTGAACTCGAGTTGAAATGCCTGAAGTTCTATGTTCGACTTGGTGAGCCTTCCCGCGATATTAGGGCTCCGGAGCACCCTCTCCAGTGGGTAAGCAGAGATGACCTTGATCGGGTGGCCCTGGAAATAATGGCGTAGCTTATGTGAGGCCACCAGGAGTGCGAGTAAGAGCTTCTGCAGCATTGGGTACCGTGCTCTCACGTCCCGTAGCACAGTGCTGACAAAGTATACTGGGTGCTCGACGAGGGCGGGAGCGTCGATGGAGCCTATGTCCTCCGGAGGTTGTGGTGCCTCCTGAGGTGGGGGAACCTCAAGAGCCTGGTCGCCCATCGAGGCCTACGCAGGCCTGGAAGCACCGTCTTGCAAGGCCTGACCATCACCCGATGTCGTTGTGGCTCGGGTGGCGCCGTCTTGGTGCCGCATTGTCCCCGCCGAGGGTGCGGCATTGCACGACGAGCTCTTCGCTTGGCGTCCCTCTCGGACGGCCACCAGCGCTGCACTGGCGGAGTGAGGTGTGGCTGCCAGATAAAGCACCGGGGGCTCGAGGGGACGCGACGCTACCATTACTGGAGGGGTGGTCAAGTATCTCTTGAGGTCTTGAAATGCCAGGTCGGCTTCTGGGGTCCACTCGAATGGGCCCTTCTTGTTCATTAGCTTGAAGAATGGCAAGGCGCGCTCCCCCAGCTTGGAGATGAAGCGCCCCAACAAGGTCATGCAGCCTGCAAGCTTCTGCATTTCCTTGAGAGTATGCGGTGGGCTCATGTCTTCTATTGCCTTGAACTTCTCGGGGTTAGCCTCGATCCCCCCGTGAGACACGAGGAAACCCAGTGCTTGCTGAAGGGGACACCAAACACGCACTTCTCCGGGTTGAGCCGCAAATACACCTGGCGCAGGCTAGCAAAGGTCTCCTCCAGGTCCTAAATCAGGGTTCTCTACCACGATGTCGTTGATATAGGCTTCATCATTTGTCCCGAGCTGCTAACCCAGGGCGATGTGCATCAGCCGCTGGAAGGTAACCCCAGTGTTGCGCAGTCCGAACGGCATGCATGTGTAGCAGTACACCTCGCACGGGGTCAGGAAGGTGGTCTTCTCCACATCCTCCACTACCACCTTGATCTGGTGGTAGCCCGAGAACGCGTCCAGGAAACACAGCAGGTCGCACTCAGCGATGGAGTCGATGATCTGGTCGATGCGCGGAAGCGGGAACGGGTCCTGGGGACAGGCCTCGTTGAGGTTGGTGAAGTCCACACATGCGTTCCTTCCCGCCTTTCTTTGGAACGATGACGGGGTTCGCCAGCCACTCTGGGTATCGGACCTCGCGAATGACTCCTGCTGCCTCCAGCTTGCGAGTTTCCTGGACGATGAAGGACTGCTTCTCCGTGGACTATCGCCACGCCTTCTGGTTCACGCGGTGCACATTGGGGCACACCCTTAAGTGATGCTCGATTACCCCCCTTGGGACCCCTACCAGCTACTTGGGTTCCCAGGCGAATACCTCCTTGTCCGTGCGAAGAACTTCACCAATCCTTCCTCTTGATCTGGGTCGAGGTTGGCGCCTATGGTGAAGGTGGCTCCCGAGGGTCCACCTTCCTTGACCGACACTTTCTTCATCTCGGCACGATCTTGAGTGAACAACTACTTCTTCTTCGCTGGTGCGGCCTCCTTTGCCCCTGGGGTGGCTTTGCCGGCCGGGTGCGCAGCCGCTGCGGCCCTGAAGGCAAGCTTGAGGGCCGCCAGAGCTTCCTTGGTGTCTCCAGCCACTGTGAGGACACCGCTGCTGCCCGGCATCTTCATGAGGTTCTAGGCTGGATGGGTCACTGCCATGAACCGAGCCAAAGCAGGGTACCCGAGGATGGCGTTGTACGGGAGGCCAATGCAGGTGATGTCGAAGTCGATGAGCTCGGTGAGGTAGTTGTCCCGGGTGCCGAAGGTGACCGGGAGGCGTATTTGCCCCAAAGGGCTGATGGACCCACTGCCGACTCCGGAGAAAGGCTTGATGGGGTGGAGCTAGCTGTACGGCACATGAAGTAAGCCGAAAGCTTTCACAGAGAGTACATTGAGGCCTGCTCTGCCATCGATGAGAGTCTTGGCCATGGCGACGTTGCAAATGGTGGGCGTGCAGAGCATTGGGAGCGCACCCGAGCTAGCAGTTGTGGCGGGGTGATCCCCTGAGTCGAAGGTGAGGTCGGCCTTGGGCACCGCCCATCTTGGAGGGGCTCCCCGCTGCGCAGAGGCGACACCGATCTAGCGGAAGAACTGCTTGGTGTGGCGGTCCGAGGGTGGCGCTTGCGAGCCACCGAGGAGGGCCGCGACCGCGACAGGCGCTGGTGCTGTGAAGTGTGCGACGAAAAGGCCGCGCAGCTCCTCCCAGGAAGCCACAGAGGATCTTAGCCGGTTGAGTAGCCAGGAGCATGGTGCACCAGCGAGGGCCATGGGGAACCAGTTGGCCTGACCTTGTCATCGCCTCCAGCTTCCAGGGCGGCCTCCTCGTATGCCAGCAGGAAGGCCGACGGATCCGCCGTGCCGTCGTAGCAAGGCAGCATCTTTGGCTTGAACTTGTGCGGCCACTGCACCCGCCGCAAGGCGGGGGTGAAGGCCTTGAGCCCCCTAGCACCGCCGTAGTCGCCCGCCGATCCAGTTGGAGGAGCAGCGCAGGCCACGGGGACCGGATGGAGAGGCGGAGCCGATGGAGGAAT
Source organism: Triticum aestivum (assembly GCF_018294505.1). Classification (NCBI taxonomy): domain Eukaryota; kingdom Viridiplantae; phylum Streptophyta; class Magnoliopsida; order Poales; family Poaceae; genus Triticum; species Triticum aestivum. Next base: position 226,139,348 of record NC_057812.1, on the reverse strand, counting down.
GGAACTTCGGCGCACCCCTACTTGGTGCACCAAATGTCGGATTATGGGTTCCGGCAAAACCCTTGAGGCTCGAACTCTGGGGTGCGCATGTAGATCTTTCTCCCCCTAGCTCACACTCTCGCAACGATCTCAAAGGCTAGCTCGCCGAACCCGAGGAACAAGAGACACAAGAGTTTATACTGGTTCGGGCCACCGTTGCGGTGTAATACCCTACTCCAGTGTGGTGTGGTGGATTGCCTTGTAGGCTGGGGATGAACAAGTACAAGGGAAGAACAGCCTCCTGAGGAGAGGTGTTCTTGAGCTCGATGAGCTTGTGTGTGTGGATGGTATGGTTCCTCTCTAGATTGGATCAGATCACCTCCTACGGTGGTGGCTAGTCCTATTTATAGAGGCCTAGGTCCTCTTCCCAAATATTAGGCGGAAGGGATCGCACAACGGCCAATTTGAAGGTGGACAGCTAGTACAAGCTATCCTGACAAAAGGTGGTCTTCTCCTGCCAAAGGCTCTAGTGGTGACGCCGTCGTGGGCTCCGTGATGACCTCCGTCCTGCCGGTCTTGGTCTCGTTGCACCGATAAGGAAACCTTTGCCTGATGCCTCGGGACTCCTCGCCCGCACTTGCCTCCTTAGCACCAAAGAGGAAGCTGGCACTCTGCGCCCACTAGCACTTGCCTGGCCTCGGTCGTCATGGCTCACGTCACGGAAACCTCATGCTACCTCTTGAGCACTGCGTTGGTTTTCCCCAAAGAGGAAGGGATGATGCAGCAAAGTAGCATAAGTATTTCCCTCAGTTTTTTAGAACCAAGGTATCAATCCAGTAGGAGGCTACACACGAGTCCCTCGTACCTGCACAAAACAAATAAATCCTCGCAACCAACACAAATAGGGTTTGTCAATCCCTATAGGGCCACTTATGAGAGTGAGATCTGATAGATATGATAAAGATAATATTTTGGGTATTTTTATGATAAAGATGCAAAGTAAAATAAAGGCAAAGTAAATAGCAAAGTAGTAGGAGATCAATATGATAAAGATAGACCCGGGGGCCATAGGTTTCACTAGTGGCTTCCCTCGAGAGCATAAGTATTCTACGGTGGGTGAAGAAATTACTGTTGAGCAATTGACAGAATGAGCATAATCATGAGAATATCTAGGCATGATCATGTATATAGGCATCACGTCCGAGACAAGTAGACCGACTTCTGCCTGCATCTACTACTATTACTCCACTCATCGACCGCTATCCAGCATGCTTCTAGAGTATTATGTTAAAAACAGAGTAACACCTTAAGCAAGATGACATGATGTAGAGGGATAGACTCATGCAATATAAAGAAAACCACATCTTGTTATCCTCGATGGCAACAATACAATACGTTCCTTGCTGCCCTTACCGTCAGCGGGAAAGGACACCGCAAGATTGAACCCACAGCTAAGCACTTCTCCCATTGCAAGAAAGATCAATCTAGTAGGCCAAACCAAACTGATAATTCGATGAGACTTGCAAAGATAACCAATCATACATAAAAGAATTCAGAGAAGGTTCAAATATTATTCATAGATAGACTTGATCATAAACCCACAATTCATCGGTCTCAGCAAACACACCGCAAAAAGAAGATTACATCGAATGGTTCTCCACAAGAGAGGGGGAGAACATTGTATTGAGATCCAAAAAGAGAGAAGAAGCCATCTAGATACTAACTATGGACCCATAGGTCTGAGGTAAACTACTCACACTTCATCGGAGAGGCTATGGTGTTGATGTAGAAGCCCTCCATGATCGATGCCCCCTCTGGCGGAGCTTCGGAACAGGCCCCAAGATGGGATCTCGTGGATACAGGAAGTTACAGTGGTGGAATTAGGGTTTTGGCTCCGTATCTGATCGTTTGGGGGTACGTTGATATATATAGGAGGAAGGAGTACGTCGGTGGAGCAACAGGGGGCCCACTAGGGTGGGGGCGGCCTGGGGTAGGCAGGCGCTCCCCCTACCTCGTGGCCTCCTGTTTCGTGCCTTGACGTAGGGTCCAAGTCTCCTGGGTCTTATTCGATGAGAAAATCACGTTCCCGAAGGTTTCATTCCGTTTGGACTCCGTTTGGTATTCCTTCTCTTCAAAACCCTAAAACAGGCAAAAAACAACAATTCTGGGCTGGGCCTCCGGTTAATAGGTTAGTCCCAAAAATAATATATAAGTGGATAATAAATCCCAATAATGTCCAAAATAGTAGATAATATAGCATGGAGCAATCAAAAATTATAGATACGTTGGAGACGTATCAAGCATCCCCAAGCTTAATTCCTGCTCGTCCTCGAGTAGGTAAATGATAAAACAGAATTTTTGATGCGGAGTGCTACTTGTGATAATTTTAATGCAATTCTTCTTAATTGTGGTATGAATATTCAGATCCGAAAGATTCAAGACAAAAGTTCATATTGACATAAAAATAATAATACTTCAAGCATACTAACTAAGCAATTATGTCTTCTCAAAATAACATGGCTAAATAAAGTTATCCCTACAAAGTCATATAGTATGGCTATGCTCCATCTTCACCACACAAAATATTTAAATCATGCACAACCCCGATGACAAGCCAAGCAATTGTTTCATACTTTTGACATTCTCAAATTTTTTCAATTTTCACGCAATACATGAGTGTGAGCCATGGACATAACACTATAGGCGGAATAGAGTGGTGGTTGTGGAGAAGACAAAAAGGGAGAAGATAGTCTCACATCAACTAGACGCATCGACGGGCTATGGAGATGCCCATCAATAGATATCAATGTGAGTGAGTAGGGATTCCATGCAACGGATGCACTAGAGCTATAAGTATATGAAAGCTCAAAAAGAAACTAAGGGCATCTCCAGCCGCGCCCCCAGGAAGGCCTTCCCAGGAGATTTTTTGGCGCCGGCGCCAAAAAAACGGCCCAGTCGCGCCCCCAGGAGCCCGATTTTCGCTGGCCTGGGCCGAAAACAGCGCCGGCGGACCCAGGCCAAACCCGACGCGCTGGGGGGCGCCCGGGGGCGCCGGGGCGAGCTGTTTTGGCAAGAAAAATGCCGCGGGCCAGCCGCGTCAGTGACACGGTGGCTCGTCTTCCCCCAACGGCCTCGGTTCCCGCGGGGAATCAACGCCAAGGCTGCCGCCGGTCAGCCTTGCTATTGATTCCTCACGGGCGGTGCGTCACGGGACGACGCGCCGAGGCCTCCCCTCCCTCGCACGCGTACACACGGGTGCGGCGCGGCTATATAGCCGGTGGCCTGCACTCGCCTGTGCCCACACCAGCCCCGCCCCTCGCCGCCGCCCAGCCCCTCCCTCTCCCTACCTCTCCCGAGCACCGCCGCCCAGCCCCTCCCTCTATCTCTCTACCTCTTCCGAGCCCATTGCCATGGCGAAACGCTTCCCCGGAGACGAGGCGGCGGCCAACGGCTTCGGCCGTCGTTCGCTCCGCGAACAGGAGTCCTGGCGAACATCCTGGCGCCGCCGGACATGCGCGCCGAGCCGACGGGGTGGAGACTCAGCGCCCGGGGAGTGCCCATTACCCCGTTGCCCGACGCCGTGGCGAAGCCGAAGTACTTCGCCGAGGAAGTCGAGGTCGTGCGCGCCTCCCTCACCGACGCCCAACTCTCCCTACCCGAGTACGCCGCCGACAACCACGCGGCTTGGGCGGCATATTTGGACTGCCGCCAGCAGCAGCGCTTGGCGTCCACCAACGGCGCGCTGGTGGTCAGCGGCCGGCAGAACAGCAAGGGGCGCCACCTGTGGTGGGGCGTCCCTGGCCGCACACTCGAGGGCGTGCTGACGTACCTCGAGGGCGGCAACGACCCGCCGTTGGCGTACCCGGCAAGGGCGGCCGCCCCGGCGCAGCATCGACGCGCCGGGCCATGGGCGCCAAGGAGGTTCGGGTCCTCCTCCTCTTCTTCCTCCTCCCGATCTTCATCGCACTCCTCCGGCACTCCGGCCCTGCTCGGCGTCAAGGCCGAGCCCGCGGCGGAGACGCCACTCGGCCGGCGCACTCGCAGCGCCGGCATCGTCATCAACGAGGGCGGCCGGCGCGCCTACTCATTGGCTCCTCCTCCACGCTTCGTCAAGCAAAGGACGGAGCCGGGGCTCGCGCCGGTGAAGACGGAGCCGGGGCTCGCGCCGGTGAAGAAGGAGCCGGCCGCGCCAGTGACGATGGAGCTCGATGACGACGACGCGGCCCTGGAATGGGCGCGCAGGGACTCCATAGCGATGGAGAAGGAGCGCCTGGAGAAGGCGAAGGAGCGCCAGTGCACCGCCCTGCTTCGCTTCGCGGAGCGTCGACGCGGCCGCGATGAAGGCGGAGTTGTCGTCATCTATGATAGCGACGACGACGACGATGATGCGCTGCCACCAGTCCGCCATGGCGACGCTGGGCAGGGGTCCAGCAGGGGCGCCCGCGTCAAGGAGGAGAAGGCCGCCGACGACGATGGCGGCGACGGCGGCGATTTCAGCCAGTTTTTCCTTTAGATTAGTTTATGTATATGTGCTATGTAATGAAAATCTGTGAACTTCGCCGAAATGTGCCGAAATTTATCGTGTTTGACCGAAATTTATCGTGTTTAAGCCGAACTTCGCCGAACTTCTTTTATTTTAAAACGTGCCTGGGGGCGGCCCTGGGGCCGGCGGCTGGGGACCAACTCGCCCCCAGGCCCAATATTTGCGCCGGCTCACCCCCAGGCGGCTATTTTAGGCGCCCCCTGGGGGGCCAACGGCTGGAGATGCCCTAAGTGGGTGTGCATCCAACTTGCTTGCTCATAAAGACCTAGGGCAATTTGAGGAATCCCATCATTGGAATATACAAGGCAAGTTATATAATGAAAAATTCCCACTAGTATATGAAAGTGATAACATGAGAGACTATCTACTATGAAGATCATGGTGCTACTTTGAAGCACAAGTGTGGTAAAAGGATAGTAGCATTGCCCCTTCTCTCTTTTTCTCTCATTTTTTCTTTTCTATGGGCCTTTTCTCTCTTTTTTTGTCCGGATTCTCATCCCGACTTTGTGGGGGAATCATAGTCTCCATCATCCTTTCCTCACTGGGACAATGCTCTAATAATGATGATCATCACACTTTTATTTTTCTTACAACTCAACAATTACAACTCGATACTTAGAACAAAATATGACTCTATATGAATGCCTCCGGCGGTGTACCGGGATATGCAATGACTCATGAGTGACATGTATGAAAGAATTATGAACGGTGGCTTTGCCACAAATACGATGTCGACTACATGATCATGCTAAGCAATATGACAATGATGTAGTGTGTCATAATAAAGGGAACGGTGGAAAGTTGCATGGCAATATATCTCGGAATGGCTATGAAAATGCCATAATAGGTAGGTATGGTGGCTGTTTTGAGGAAGGTATATGGTGGGTGTATGATACCGGCGAGAAGTGCGCGGTATTAGAGAGGCTAGCAAAGGTGGAAGGGTGAGAGTGCATATAATCCATATACTTATATACTTATTGCAAAAATCTACAAGTTATCAAATCAAAGTATTACGTGCATGCTCCTAGGGGGATAGATTGGTAGGAAAAGACCATCGCTCGTCCCCGACCGCCACTCATAAGGAAGACAATCAAAAATAAATCATGCTCCGACTTCATCACATAACGGTTCACCATACATGCATGCTACGAGAATCACAAACTTGAACACAAGTATTTCTCAAATTCACAACTACTCAACTAGCACAACTTTAATATCACCATCTTCATATCTCAAAACAATTACCAAGCATCAAACTTATCATAGTATTCAACACACTCATAAGAAAGTTTTATTATTAATCTTGTATACCAAGCATATTAGGATTTTAAACAAATTACCATGCTATTAAGACTCTCAAAATAATCTAAGTGCAGCATGAGAGATCAATAGTTTTTATAAAACAAATCCACCACCGCGCTCTAAAAGATATAAGTGAAGCACTAGAGCAAAATTATATGACTCAAAAGATATAAGCGAAGCACATAGAGTATTCTAAAAAAATACAAATCATGTATGGCTCTCTCAAAAGGTGTGTACAGAAAGGATGCTTGTGGTAAACTAACAAATAAAGACTCAAATAATACAAGACGCTCCAAGCAAAACACATATCATGTGGCGAATAAAAATATAGCTCCAAGTAAAGTTACCGATAGAAGTAGACGAAAGAGGGGATGCCTTCCGGGGCATCCCCAAGCTTTGGCTCTTAGGTGTACTTATATTATCTTGGGGGTGCCATGGGCATCCCCAAGCTTAGGCTCTTGCCACTCCTTGTTCCATAACCCATCAAATCTTTACCCAAAACTTGAAAACTTCACAACACAAAACTTAAAGTAGAAAATCTCGTGAGCTCCGTTAGCAAAAAAAAAAGACCACTTCAAGGTACTGTAATGAACTCATTATTTATTTATATTGGTGTTATACCTACTGTATTCCAACTTCTCTATGGTTTATAAACTATTTTACTAGCCATAGATTCATCAAAATAAGCAAACAACACACGAAAAACAGAATCTGTCAAAAACAGAACAGTATGTAGTAACCTGCAGCTAGCGCAAGACCTGGAACCCCAAAAATTCTAAAATAAATTTCTGGACGTGAGGAATTTATCTATTAATCATCTGAAAAAAGAATTCACTAAATATCACTTTCCAAATAAAAGTGACAGCAGTTCTCGTGAGCGCTAAAATTTCTGTTTTTTACAGCAAGTTCAACAAGACTTTCCCCAAGTCTTCCCAACGGTTCTACTTGGCAAAAACACTAATTAAACACAAAAACCACAACGAAAACAGAGGCTAGATAAATTATTTATTACTAAACAGGAGCAAAAATTAAGGAATAAAAATAAAATTGGGTTGCCTCCCAACAAGCGCTATCGTTTAACGCCCCTAGCTAGGCATAACAAGCAAGAATAGATCTAGGTATTGCCATAATAGTAAGATAGATTATTAAAACTCATCTCATATTCTCTACATTCGGAGGCAATCTTTCTTTGAGGCAAGCAAAAGTAATCAAAAGGGCTAAATTTAGTGGGACAAAAGTCCCCAAGATCAACCTTGGGAGGTATAGGTTCCTCCTTTGGTCCTTCATATTGCACAACCAATTCATCATTATAAGCATTCTTTTGACAGAACATTGTGAGCCTATATTCAAGAGAATATCCTAGTTCATTATTTCGAATAGCCAAATCATCATTAAGTTAAGAGATTTTGTCAACTAAAACATTGGTAGGAACCCTTTTTCTAAGATTTTCATTGAAAGCAACATAATCTAGAGATTGAAAACACATTATTTCTTCTTGATCAAAGAGGATAGCCTCTATGGGAGGATGGCAAGCGTCCACCCTATAATGTGCAAAGATTTCTTTGGCCTCCTTTATTATGAATCTAAACTCATGAGCCAAAAACATAGTAGAGGCACGCTTAACAGAAGAATGCTCAATATTAGAAAATTCCAGAAAAATCCTTTGTATGGAAGGATGCATGTGCATGAATTGTCTTTCAGGTTCAACTACAAGCATGGCAATAGCGTCCGCAAGGCTACTAGTTCTATGAAGGATAGAACTACCCATAGAAGGAAAAGCACCGGCACATGTAAAGAAATCTTGAATAACTCCTTTTCCAATAATATTACCACTACCAACACGGAATCTTTTTATATGTGAGATAGTGGGTTCTTTAGTAGGAGCATCAGAATTATTATCAACCATAGTTTCCCCAATTTCAGACATAGAGACAGAAGGTAAGGGACTAGCCATAACGACAAGCAAGCAAACTAACAAGCAAAACATGAAACAAACGGGCAAAAGGAGGCAAATAGAGAGGGAGGATAGAGAGAGAGGGCAAATAAAATGGCAAGGGTGAAGTGGGGGAGAGGAAAATGAGAGGCAAATGGCAAATAATGTAATGCGGGAGATAAGGGTATGTGATGGGTACTTGGTATGTTGACTTTTGCGAAGACCTCACCAGCAATGGCGCCAGAAATCCTTCTTCCTACCTCTTGAGCACTGCGTTGGTTTTCCGCGAAGAGGAAGGGATGATGCAGCAAAGTAGCGTAAGTATTTCCCTCAGTTTTTGAGAACCAAGGTATCAATCTAGTATGAGGCTATGCGCGAGTCCCTCGTACCTGCACAAAACAAATAAATCCTCGCAACCAATGCAAATAGGGGTTGTCAATCCCTATAGGGCCACTTACGAGAGTGAGATCTGATAGATATGATAAAGATAATATTTTTGGTATTTTTATGATAAAGATGCAAAGTAAAATAAAGGCAAAGCAGTAGGAGATCAATATGATAAAGATAGACCCAGGGGCCATAGGTTTCACTAGTGGCTTCCCTCGAGAGCATAAGTATTCTACGGTGGGTGAAGAAATTACTGTTGAGCAATTGACAGAATGAGCATAATCATGAGAATATCTAGGCATGATCATGTATATAGGCATCACGTCTGAGACAAGTAGACCGACTCCTGCCTGCATCTACTACTATTACTCCACTCATCGACCGCTATCCAGCATGCTTCTAGAGTATTATGTTAAAAACAGAGTAACACCTTAAGCAAGATGACATGATGTAGAGGGATAGACTCATGCAATATAAAGAAAACCACATCTTGTTATCCTCGATGGCAACAATACAATGCGTGCCTTGCTGCCCTTACTGTCATCGGGAAAGGACACCGCAAGATTGAACCCAAAGCTAAGCACTTCTCCCATTGCAAGAAAGATCAATCTAGTAGGCCAAACCAAACTGATAATTCGAAGAGACTTGCAAAGATAACCAATCATACATAAAAGAATTCAGAGAAGATTCAAATATTATTCATAGATAGACTTGATCATAAACCCACAATTCATCAGTCTCAACAAACACACCGCAAAAAGAAGATTACATCGAATGGTTCTCCATAAGAGAGGGGGAGAACTTTGTATTGAGATCCAAAAAGAGAGAAGAAGCCATCTAGATACTAACTATGGACCCGTAGGTCTGAGGTAAACTACTCACACTTCATCAGAGAGGCTATGGTGTTGATGTAGAAGCCCTCCATGATCGATGCCCCCTTCGGCGGAGCTCTGGAACAGGCCCCAAGATGGGATCTTGTGGATACAGAAAGTTACGGAGGTGGAATTAGGGTTTTGGCTCCGTATCTGATCGTTTGGGGGTACGTGGATATATATAGGATGAAGGAGTACGTCGGTGGAGCAACTGGGGGCCCACGAGGGTGGGGGCGCGCCTCGGGTAGGCAGGCGCGCCCCTACCTCATGGCCTCCTGTTTCGTGCCTTGACGTAGGGTCCAAGTCTCCTGGGTCTTATTCGATGAGAAAATCACATTCCTGAAGGTTTCATTCCCTTTGGACTCCGTTTGGTATTCCTTTTCTTCGAAACCCTAAAATAGGCAAAAAAACAACAATTCTGGGCTGGGCCTCCAGTTAATAGGTTAGTCCCAAAAATAATATAAAAGTGGATAATAAAGCCCAATAATGTCCAAAACAATAGATAATATAGCATGGAGCAATCAAAAATTATAGATACGTTGGAGACGTATCACCTCACGAGGTGCCTCTTGCCTTGATCTTTCCGCTCCTCGCGAGCCAGCCTAGTGAGGCTGCCCGTGAGGAGGTCTTGTGTCGTCCGCCTCATGAGGCTTGGCCCCTTGCGAGGGTCTTGAGTGTTTGTTGACGAAGATGGGCCATACCAGGCCGCTGGTGGAGCCATGCCCTGGGCCGCAGGCAGGTAAGTCTTGGTACCCCCGTTCCCAAGCCGACAGATCCTATGGCCCATAGAAGGCCCATGGATCCTACGACCCGTAGAAGGCCCATGGATTCTACGGGCCGTAGGAGGGCCATGGTCACTACAACAGGTAGTAGGACCGGTTACAATAGTCTGTGCATTGCCATGGTTATTGTGGCCTAGTTAGAAAAATAGGTTATTGTGGCCACTTGAAAAACGCGGAAAAAGAACCGAAGTGACTACAAGCAAATAACTAAACAAGAAAATAAGGAAATAAATAAGCAAGAAACTAACGCTAGGCTATTACGGCTATTACACATATTACATCCACTCGGAATCAAAGTTCGCAACCAGTGCAAATATAGGGAACAAAGCAGCATATTGCATACACTGGCCGTCTAAATTGGCCACCAGTGCAAATAAATGCAGCAACAAAACAAGTCCATAACTGAAACAACTTCAGAAGAGCTCAAGAAACGTTATCCTGGGTATCCACCATGCTGGCAATAAGCTTAGAAAGCTTATTAGCTTTGTCCTATTTGGCGCTAAAATCCTCCAACGCTTGCTGTTGTACCAGAAAGTATGCATCTGAAAGCTCCAGGGACTTCCGCAGTCCTTCGGCTTCTTGTCGCAGCACAGCTGATCGATGGCTTTCAGCTTGTAGTTCAGACTCAAGAAGCCGAACTGATTCAGACAGTGAGTTTGAATAGCTTGTGCCAGCGGTAGTGGCCAGTAACTCGAACACTACATCAACACAGGACTTTGGGGTTGTCTCACTGTCTTCAAGATAGTTTTCCTTAGCTGTTTTATCAGCTTAGTTGGAGACCAACAAGGATGTCTAACTATCCTGAACCCTATCTACATTACTCCTTTACCATTGCTTAATAAGGCACTCTTCCCCAATATTCCGTCAGCATTTTAAAAGAAGAAACAAGCAGACACATAACAGGTTTAGCATGTACTAGTATGTGAAACTCATTTTGGTGAACCCATTCATTAGTAAGGTGGACATGATTAAACTGCCAAGTCTTCTTTTTCCAAGTAGTACATAATAAACACATCAAACAAACATATGCCTATGTCCTATGGTTACTGCATTGTCTTGCCAAATCGAAATAGAGACACAGTTCAAATCATATCGGTTCAAGACAAAGTAGCACTGAAAGAATACAAAACATGAGAAACTACATGGCACAACAAGATTTCAGATGGGTACCAGGTCTACATGTACAACAACACTATTGTCTCTGTTTTGATGCTAGTAATGTGCATGATATGAGAAGTCAACTGTATACACAATTGAAATTGAAATCAACAGAGCTATTTATAAGAGCAAACCTGTTAAAGAAACATGCGTAAACATACCAGTTGTGCCATTGGAGTTTCAATTGGATCCTTCAATTTTAAAATAAGTTTGTATGAGTAAATATAGTGATACAAGAGCAAAGCAGTATGCATGATAGCAATGGAATCTTAAATGAGAACAGTCGTTCTTCAGGTTTAAGTACAGTAAGACGCAGGCATATAATACTTAAAAATAAAAAATGAGCTCATAGACCTTACCACATTCTTGGTTCGGGACCAGTAAAAAAGAAGGTGTTCCCAGTCATCGTCCATTAAATGTGTCTTAGGGGAACGTAAGGGAATTTGATGAGTTTCTTTGCCAGTGAAGTACGTTTTCTTCAGGCTAAGGGAGTCCTGTACTAAGGGGTCCTCGGGCATCCGACCTATTGGACATGGGCCGGACTATTAGGCCGTGAAGATACAAGATGGAAGACTTTCTCCCGTGTCTGGATAAGACTCTTCTTTGCGTGGATGGCAAGCTAGGCGGCCGGATATACTACTTCCTTTCTATGTAACCGACTTTGTATAACCTTAGTCCCCTTTGTTGTCTATATAAACTGGAGGGCTTAGTCCATAAGGACAATCATAATTAGAAAGGCCAGGCTTCTAGGGTTTAGCCATTACGATTTCGCGGTAGATTAACTCTTGTAACCCCTATACTCATCAATATTAATCTAGCAGGACGTAGGGTTTTACCTCCATCGAGAGGGCCCGAACCTGGGTAAACATTGTGTTCCCTATCTCCTGTTACCATCAACCTCAGACACACAGTTCGGGACCCCCTCCCCGAGATCCGTCGGTTTTGACACCAACATTGGTGCTTTCATTGAGAGTTTCGTTGTGTCATCGCCAAGAGGTTCGATGACCCCGTCAATCATCCACAAGAACATTGTCTAGGGAGAAACCTTCCTCCCCGGACAGATCTTCATGTTCAGCGGCTTCGCATTGCGGGCCAACCCGCTTGGCCATCTAGAGCAGATTGATAGCTATGCCCCTGGCCATCAGGTCAGATTTGGAAGCTTGAACTACGTCGCGGACATCCGCGGAGAGTTGATCTTCGACGGAGTCGAGACCGCGACAGCAGCCGCTCCCTGTCATCACGATGAACATGGCTTAAATTTGTCATCGAACTACACCCAGGAGATATAACCTGCAACTGCTTCGGCTCTAGATCTGGAGCAGGTCACGCCGTCCGAGGACGGGAGGCTCAACCCCGCCATGGAGGCCGTAGACTCAGCGGCGTTGGAGCCGCACACAGACCCAACCTCAAGTGAGATCTGTGTTACCAGAACCTTGGACACGTTTCCGGCTATAGGTTCCAAAGCCAGTGCGTCCATGCATGACGAGCTTGATCGGTCGCCAATCGTTGAATTCAGCTCCGCGGACATCTTCCGGCACTCTCCTTTAGGCGACGTGCTAAACTCGTTAAAAACACTCTCCCTAGTGGGGGACTCACAACCAAATTATACCCGGTTTGAACTGGAGGCCAATGAATTTCGCTTCCCACCCCTCGCCCACTTAATAGCCACTGTCGAAGACCTAACCGACATGCTCGATTACAGCTCTGACAACATCGATGTTATGGACAACGATGCCGGCGAAGAAGAGGCCCAAAACCCGCCGTTTACTCGAGCTGGACGGCCAATTCCTCGTATGACGTATACATGGTGGATGCACCAAAAGAGAATATCGGTGATGACAAGGAAGATCCGGTTGAGGATAAACCTCCCTAGATACAACCAAAGCGTCGGCGTCAGCAGCGCGGCTCTAAGTCATGCCGCAGCAAAGACAGCAACACCGGCACAGGAGAAGGTAACACTCCGGACGGTGCCGAAGACAATGAAGACCTTGTTCAGCCAACTTCCGAATAGGATGAATGGGAAGATGGGTGAGTCAGCCCTGACGAATAGCTCGTACACGAAGACTCGGAGGATAGTAATTACCATCCACTCTCCGAGGATGAGGCAAGCCTCGGCACCGAGGATTTCATCATGCCCGAGGAGCCCCTCGAGCAGGAGTGCTTCAAGTGCCAGCTGATAGCCACTGCAAGGAGCCTGAAAAAGAAGCAGCAATAGCTTCAAGATGATCAAGATCTGCTCAATGACAGATGGACTAATGTCCTTGAAGCCGAAGAATACGGCCTCAAGCGACCACTCAAAAGTTACCCGAAGCGCAAACTACTACCTCAACTCAATGACGAGGCGCTGGAGCCCGTGCCATCAGCGCACAATGCGGTTGACCGACCACCACGTGGCCGGGACAAAGCGGTAACACAAGCCGAACACCAGCCCGTCTTACCTCGCCGTAAAGGCAGAGACAAGACTGCTCAGGGATACACGTATGATCTCCAGCAGGGCCTGAAAAATAAAACAGGTCCGGCCAGATCGATCTACGGATCACGGGGGTGTGCCTCGACGCGCGACGACGGCTATCAAACCGAAATGGCAAGTACAATTACGTCCGAGCTGAAAGCCACAGACGGACTCCATCCAAACTACGTCATGAACTGGACAGATATAGAGGCGCCGCACACCCTCTCTGCTTCACTAACGAAGTCATGGAACATGAATTCCCAGAAGGGTTCAAACCCATGAATATCAAATCATATGATGGAACCCCAGACCCCGTGGTATGGATTGAAGACTTCATTCTCCATATTCATATGGCCCACGGTGATGATCTTCATGCCATTAAATACCTCCCCCTAAAACTCAAAGGGCCAGCCCGACACTGGCTGAACAGCCTGCCCGAAAATTCCATTGGCAGCTGGGAGGACTTGGAAGAAGCCTTCCTTGACAACTTCCAAGGTACATATGTTCGACCTCTGGATGCCGATGACTTAAGTCACATAATTCAAGAGCCCGGAGAGTCGGCCAAGAAACTCTGCACTAGGTTCTTAACTAAAAAGAACCAGATCGTCGACTGTCCGGATGCCGAAGCCTTGGCGGCCCTCAAATACATCATCCAGGATGAATGGCTCGCCCGACACCTCAGCCAAGAGAAGCCGAACTCCATGGCAGCCCTTACGGCACTTATGACTCACTTTTGCACGGGCAAAGATAGCTGGCTAGCCCGTAGCAATAATAGGGCAAGCGAACCCGACACTACAGAAGCCAAGAATAGCAAGGGCAAGCCCCGACGCAACAGACACAAGCGTCAAAACAGCAGTGACAATACCAACGACACGACGGTCAACGCCAGATTCAGCGGCTCCAAGTCCGGCCAGCGGAAGAAGCCGTTCAAAAGGAACAATTCGGGCCCATCCAGCTTGGACCGCATACTCGATCGCCCATGATAGATACATGACACTCCTGAGAAACCAGCCAATCACAACAATAGAGACTGTTGGGTTTTTAAACAGGCCGACAAGTTAAATGCCAAGAACAAGGAGAAGGGGTCGCAAAGCGAAGACGATGACGAGGAGCCCCGGCCACCGAACACAGGGGGACAGAAGAAGTTTCCCCCCAAGTTAAAACGGTAAACATGATATACGCTACCCACATCCCCAAGAGGGAACGCAAGCGCGCACTCAGGGACGTCTACGCGATGGAGCCAGTCGCCCCAAAGTTCAACCCATGGTCTTCCTGCCCGATCACTTTTGATCGCAGGGACCATCCGACCAGTATCCATCATGGCGGTTCAGCCGCACTAGTACTCGACCCAATCATTGATGGATTTCACCTCACGCGAGTCCTCATGGATGGTGGTAGAAGCCCGCACCTACTCTATTAGGATACAGCGTGCAAAATGGGCATTAATTCATCAAGAATTAAGCCCACAAAGACTACCTTTAAAGGAGTCATACCAGGTGTAGAGGCCCGCTGTATGGGCTCAACCACACTAGAGGTTGTCTTCAGAGCTCCGGACAATTTCTGAAGCGAAGAGTTGATCTTCGATATCGTCCCCTTTCGCAGCGGCTATCACGCACTGCTCGGACAAACCGTATTTGCACGCTTCAACCCGGTGCCACACTACGCTTATCTTCAACTCAAGATGCCCGGTCCACGCGGCGTCATAACAGTCAATGGGAACACGGAACGTTCCCTCCATACCGAGGAGCACACAGCCGCGTTAGCAGCAGAAGTACATAGCGGCCTCCTCAAGCAGAACCTTAATTCATCGGCCGAATTCTCGAACACTGTCAAACGAGTCCGGACTACTCTGCAACAGGACGACCCAGCTCGTCAAGAGCTCGACTAGCAACTCGGCCTCCGTCCCCGTCCCAACCAAGAAGAGGCATTCGTACCACGCATACATAACTACGCACTCAAAATACCATGGACATGGATGGAGGCATAACTATCTTGTGATCCATAATATGACTCGACCGCTCCTGGACACACACACTTCCGATTTTTTCCTTTTTTCCTTTTCAGGTCCTTTTTCCGCAGGTTTCTTCTGATGGCCTGATCATCGGTCCTCTCGGCAGGATGGATACACCAAGATGGCAAGAAGCACTGGCGTACAAGGGAATTCTTAGATGGTCTCTTTAATGATCATTCTACCTTCCTCCAGGACCTGCGCGCAGCTGTCCCTTGGTTAGGGCATGTTAAATAGCCCGGTTGCTTATTGCACCACTTGTACGAATATGCTTTGATGTATTAATCAAATTATAATGGAAACAGTTTGCGGCCCAACTTCTGCGGCACTAGCTTACTACCCTTTTCGCCCTTTTTCTTTGATGATTTTCTCAAAGTTGCGACTATACACTTTGGTACGCTTTAATCTGCCAGGGGCTCTATCGTGACCCATAATACGACAACAAAGTCCGAACACTTTCCACAACATAGTTCGGCACCCCGAATTTAGCATTATATGCATTGGCTCCGAATCATGTCTTTGGTCAATAGTTGGGTTGCCCGGCTCCTGTGCTTACTACCTTACGTTCCGCTATATCGGCTAGGGTAGTAAAGGGAGAACTACTACGATTGTGTCATGGTTTATCCGGATGAGCACCTTAGTAGAGAAAGCTGAAAACTGACTGTCATGATGCGGCGAGAGCCGGTCAGCTCTTCGGAGGGTTCAAATCTTTACCGATTTTTCCGCATTATGCGATGAATCGGCTTTTTACCTGATCAGGTGATTACAGTACCCTACTTTGGATACTAGGGGCTGCGCCTAAAATTTTCATTGTAGAACTCCTATGGCTAAGTGAGGGTGATAAAGCCACATAGTCCGATTGCCTGGTTCGTTACGCTAAACACCTCCTTTAAGGACCAAACAAATTGGATCAAGAGTGTTTAGATTCCATCCCGAACACCCCCGTACTACCTACGTGGGGGCTGAAGCCGACGACTGGCCAACTCTCAAAATTTCATAAACACGGCCACACAGGAGGTAAAATATTAAACAAACATTATATTACATAGATGAACTTGTTTTTATAATACAGGGCGAGACAATATAACATTATTCATTCAAAGATTACATCATTCGTACACTGTTCCGCCACAATACGGGATCCCTCAAGGACTTCTCTAAAATGTTGCTTGGGCATGCGGTACTCCTTGCCCGCCGGCGGTCCTTCGGTCGCGACCGTGGCAACATTCTTCTTCGCCCGCTGCATCTTGACGCGGGCGAAGGCCATCCGTGCACCTTCGATACAAACCGACCACTTGATGGCGTCAAGCCGAGGGAAGGCGTCGACTAGCCGCTTCACGAGACCAAAGTAGCTGCTGGGGATAACTTCGGCTGGCCACAACCGGACTATCAAGTCCTTCATGGCCAGTTCGGCCACCCTATGCAGTTCGACCAGCTATTCTAGCTGGTCGCTCAAGGGCACCGGATGTTCTGGCGCAAGCTATTGCGACCAGAATAGCTTCTCCGTCGAGCTCCCCTCTCTGGCTCGGAAGAACTCAACAGCGTCAGAAGCGCTGCGCGGCAGATCCGCAAACGCCCCTGGAGAACTCCAAATACGGGTCTGTAGGAGATACCTCTTCTTCACATACTTGCTTTGCATAATAAAAGCCTTACCCGCCGTGATCTTTTTGGCCTCCTGGATTTCCTGGAGGGCGCCTTGGGCCTCGGCTCGGGCCTCTTGTGTGCTCTGGCATGCCTTCCCAAATTTGGATTCTTGGTCTGCATACTGACGCTCCAAGGACTCATATTTCTTCAAAGCGTCTTGAAGTTCCTGCTGGACCTCTCGAATCCTAGCCTCATGCTTTTTCCGGGTGGCTTGTTCCTTCACCGCCCTCTCCTCGGCCTCGTCCAACGCTTCCTTGGCGGGCTTGAACCTCAGTCGCCGCTCCTACAAATATCATGGCACTACAATCAATATACATCATTTATTCTTTCCGAATATATGACAAGTCTCCACATACCTTGCTTATCCTCCAGCCGCCTTTTCACTAGGCCGAGCTCTTCTTCGGCCCGCTCCAGACTTTGCTTTAGTCCGGAGAACTCAGCAGCATGAGAGGTGGCGGCTAGTACGATGTCTGTGTTCATAAGACATATCTAGTTAGTTTCCTGCAAAAATTACTTGATCCTCTGTCCGGCTTTTTCTTTCCGAACACCGCACAGTGTCTCAGGGGCTACACTGTCTACACTATGACCTTCTTTCTCACATTGCTTACCTCAAAGCCTGTCAGCAGGCTGGTATAGGCTTCGGTCAGTCCGCTCTTGACGGACTAAACCTTCTCAACCACCATACCCATGAGGATACGGTGTTCCTCCACAATGGAAGCGCCTCACAACGCTTCCAGTAGATTATCCGGTGCCTCTGGCTGGACAGAGGTCACCGGTAGAATAGGCACACCTCCTTCTTTCGACGGAGGTTGCTTGCCGGATTTCGGAGCCGTATAGATCTCCGGAACCGTATTCAGCTGGGGTCTGAACTGGACGCGCCCCATCGCCAGTATCCATGGGGGTTCTCTCTCCGAAGTGTCCGGTGGCCGAAGGGTCACCTTCTGGTGCCACCCAGGCAGCCTGCTGAACCTCTCCCTGACCCGGGAAGGTCCTTTTGGACAACGCCTCATCGTTGCCCCCGGCGGTGGGAGATTGAGCGGCCGGTGGTGACTCGCTGGCCATCACCTTTGAATCCAGCGAACCTCCTGATGAGGATCGCAGGGAGCTATCGTGGGCCTGACTACAAGCGCACGATTTGAAGTGTTAAAACTGCAAACTGAAGAGGCCAAATACATGAATGTGTCAGAGTCTTTCGAGTACTCACGATGCGGCCAGGGGCTTGTTTCGGCGGCGCGGCTCTGGGCTGTTGTCGATGTCCCACGCGGATTTGTCCGCAAGGGAGCTCTTCCCCCTCTTGGACGCTTCTGCCTCCAGATTCGTGGAGGCCACCCTTTTCTTCTTTCCCCCTCAGGGGGAGATCTGCTTTCCTCCTTGTCATCTTCGGCGGCGGAGGAGGGAGTCTCGTCGTTTTCGGACGTCCTATCCGAAGCTCCTTTGCGACAGAGGCCACCCCAGGCCCCCTTGGCCTTCTTCTTGGCCTTCTTCTCTGGCTCCTGGTAAGGCGCCGGAACCAGCATCTTTGTCAGAAGAGGGATGGCTGGTTCCTCTAGCAGCGGAGCTGGACACTTATTCTGCTCCGCTTTCTCTATCCACACCTGAAAATATAACTAGTGGATTTTAGGCATCTTCCTTGAATAAGCAAGTAGAGGATGCACCTGGAAACACGAAAGGCTTACCGCACTGGCAGGATGGACCAGATCATGCCCGCGGTCCTCGTCGGTCTTTGGTGGTGTCTCATTTCCCTTGAAGAGCAACTTCTAGATATCTTCATGCGTGGTTCTGAAGAGCCCCTCCAAGGTCTGGCGCTTCTCCGGATCTTATTCCCACAAAGGGCAAGTCCGGCTCTTGCATGGGAGAATCCGGCGAATTAACATCACTTGGATCACGTTGACGAGCTTGATGTTTTTATCCACCATGCTTTGGATGCGCGTTTGTAGCGCGATCAGCTCGTCTGACGAGGACCAATTTGGGCCCTTCTCTATCCAGGAGGTGAGTCGCATTGGAGCTCCGGACTTGAATTCGGGGGCCGCGGCCCAGGTGGTGTCGGGGGGCTCTGTGATATAGAACCACAGTTTCTGCCACTCTTTGACAGTCTCCACAAAAGTACCCTTGGGCCATGTGACGTTGGGCAGCTTGCTAACCATGGCACCTCCGCACTCCGCGTACTGGCCATCCACCACCTTTGGCTTCACATTGAAGATCTTGAGCCATAGTTCGAAGTGGGGTGGAATGCGGAGGAAGGCCTCACACACGACAATGAATGCCGAGATGTTGAGGAAGAAGTTTGGAGCTAGATCATGGAAATCTAGGCCATAATAAAACATGAGTCCACGGACGAAACGGTGGAGACGAAACCCCAACCCACGGACGAAATGGGGGATAAACACCACCCTCTCATTAGGCTTCGGGGTGGGGACAATTTGCCGCTTGGCCGGAAGCCTATGAGCGATTTCCTTTTCTAGATACCCGGCCTCCCGAAGCTTGGTGATGTCCTTCTCCCTGACAGAGGAGGCCATCCGCCTTGTGCTCCAGATCCGGACATGGTCGAGTGCTTTCTTGAGGCGGAAAAGACGAGGACTTGGGTGCTGGAGCTTGAGAGTGGGAGGGCAAAGAGACGGAGAAGGCGTGGGTGAAAGAGGGGAATCCTTATCTCCTTATAAGGGCAGTGAATATTAAGCGCCTCCCCACTCGCCTTGAAACTCGCCTATTCCCAAGGGCCGTGCGAACAGCACGGTTGGATTACCCACGCCCATATTGATGAGAATCCCACAATAGGGGGACACAATCTCTGGTTTGATAAGACGTGCCAATAAAGCCGCGTCTCGAAATATGGAGCGGCAGGCCGAAAAAGGTTCAAAATAATGATCGGGAGGTGATGTAGTGTTACGTTGCAAAAAGTTGTGAGCGGATTGGACTCATGAAATATTATATTCTCTACAGTGGTGTGTGGAACTTGTTTTGAAGATCTAGACATGATCTTTATGTTTGGAAACTGTGTCGGAGTATTCGGAGGAGGAACCCGCCTTGCAATGCCGAAGACCATTTGCGCGCCGGACACCTCATCATTGAAGCCTGGTTCAGGGGCTACTGAGGGAGTCCTGGACTAAGGGTCCTCGGGCATCCGGTCTGTTGGACATGGGCCAGACTATTAGGCCGTGAAGATACAAGATGGAAGACTTTCTCCTGTGTCTGAAGAAGACTCTTCTTTGCATGGATGGCAAGCCAAGCATCCGGATATACTACTTCCTTTCTATGTAACCGACTTTGTATAACCTTAGTCCCCTCCGGTGTCTATATAAACTAGAGGGCTTAGTCCATAAGGACAATCATAATCAGATAGGCTAGGCTTCTATGGTTTAGCCATTACGATCTTGCGCTAGATCAACTCTTGTAACCCCTGTACTCATCAATATTATTCTAGCAGGACGTATGGTTTTACCTCCATCAAGAGGGCCCGAACCTGGGTAAACATTGTGTTCCCTGTCTCCTATTACCATCAACCTCAAACGCACAGTTCGGGACCCCCTACCCGAGATCCGCCGGGTTTGACACCGACACAGGTAATTCCGATACTGCCACCAAGCATTCTTGAAGATAGCAGAGGTATTAGCATAGGTTACCTCATCCTGAGTTTCCAAATCGGTCCTTCTCTATAGAGAAAAATGGAAAATTTGTTGTATTATTACCATCATGGAGGTAGAATGTATGGTACAAAGCAAAGTAATTGCCATTAATAACATTACTTACACATAATTCCTGGACAAACACATGCAACTGGCATTTTCCTTCATCTTCAGTATAATATTTCCATGATGGGAAGATACGCACAGAGCATTTGATAACATCAAATGCGATAGATGCTAAACTACGAATGGCTGGTTGTGCTTCCTCCGTAGGAATAGGTGTACTAACAGGTGGAGTTGGGGTTCGCCGTGGTAGTACTGGCGCTTTGGGCACTAGAGCTACCTTACTAACTGCTCTTGTTTGGGAGCTCTGTGGTGGACATGGTGTTGTGTCAACAGGAATTGGGTTACTATCTGCTGGGCTTGGGGTCAGATTGGGTGAAGTTGGTTCTTTGTGCACCACAGTAGGGGTACAATCTGCGAGAGTATGGGTTATGTGTGGTAGGGCTTTTTCTCGTGCATGTACAACCGGGGTGCTATCTCCACCAAGAGGTAGCATTGTTTTATTTGAAGACCATGTTTTTACTCTGCTAGATACTGCCATCACCCGCTCCAATTTAAATGGCTGATAAACAGGAAAAATAGTTGAATGTACAGTCATTGTATGAGAGAGAGATGCAACAGATAGTGTGGAAAAAAGAGGGCATGAAATAGTTGACATGTATATTGTTTAAAAAAATGATAGCATGACATAAATTCACATATATGATGTCTATCTAAACTGGATAGCATAGCATGACATAATTCATTGATATGATGACTAACTAAATAGGATGGCACGAGATAATTATATGATGTCTTTAGTAAACATGTCCGCATGACATAATTCACATACATATTATCTAAGTAATCAGGATCGCATGATTTAATTCCCATATGTGATTTATATGCTAAGCAGAGGGCATTCGCATATATAATGTCTAAAATAAGAACATGGTGTTGAATATTGTGTATATGATGTCTAAACTATGCAATGCAAGACACCGTATGCATGATATGAGCAGTATAACCATGTGAAGTTAGAGCATACACCTCAGTGGGGGAATAGGACTGGTCATCTGTCTCCGAATCCATCCCTAAGGAGCTATCGGGACCCAGCAAGAGATCTTCGACAGGTAGCACTGTCTGCTCTGAAGACCTTGTTTTCACTCCAGATTTTTCCATCACCCACTCAAATGGCTGATTCACAGGAAGAGTAGTTTAATGTACAAACATTGTCAACAAATGGAAATGTAATGAAGAAAAGGACAGACAAGATATCATTCAAATATATGATGCCTGGTTAAACAGGATGGCATTGCATATTTCACATATATTACGGCTAGCTAAAAGAGATGAGACTGCATAATTCCCATATATGATATAGAAACTAAACATGTGGCATTATAGAACATGTCTAAACTTAGCAAATGACATATATGATGTTGAAAGTAGGCACTGCAAGGTAACATATGCATGCTATGACTAACATCATCATGCCAAGTTAGAGCAAACACCTTGGGGGTAAATAGGAGTGGTCACCTGCGTCTGAATCCGCCTCATAACAGATATCTTCCTCTGGATTACAATCTGGAGAGGGGGGATGGTTTGCCATTGAACACTACAAAAAAAAGACACATCCGTGACATTTTGGGCCAAACGAAATTTTTTTCTGTCATACATATGACACTTCTATGACGATAATTGTGACAAAAGCCGGTATCATCATAGATGTGGTGGGCTCCTACTTCTATGACAAAAAATCATGACAAAAAATGGGCTTTTCGTCCTGGGCGGGGCGGAGACGCGGCTGCATGACATTCTTTGGGCCATCCATGCCGGAAAAAACCATGGTATAAGCGAGGGGGAGGAAAATTTCGGGGAGTTCCCGGTTACGGTGGGAGGTCGGGGGCCGAGCGATGCGCGTTTCTCTTGTACACGTACGCGCATGTGTGCGAGGCGTTGGCTCTAACTGAACCCGAGCGAGGCGTTGGGCTCTAACTGAACCCGAGCGATTGCACTGCAGGCTACGCGTTACTGAACCCAAGTGATCGACCGATGGCTGTTAACTGAACCCGATCGAGTGATTCCTTTGCTACTACTGCTAACTGAAGTCGATCGATTGGATGAATAGTGAGCGTTGCGGGGGGGGGGGGGGGTTGGATGAACAGTGAGCGGTGGCGTTGCCTCTGGATGAACAGGACCCCGTGGTGTGGAGGGTTGGATGAACAGTAGACGGTGGTGGGGTGCCCGTGGAGGGGTGGTTGAACAGGACCCTGTGGTGTGGAGGGCTGGATGAACAGTAGACGGTGGAGCGGTGCCCGTGGAGGGGTGGTTGAATAGTAGCCGATGGAGTAGCATGCGGTGGAGGCTGGATGAACAGGAGCCCGTGGAGGCTGGAGGAGGTCGACGGTAGCCCGTGGAGGCTGGAGGAGGTCGACGGTGGAGATGAACAGTATCCCGTGGAGTCCCGTTTTGCAGTACGCCACACCCCCCTGATGAACAGGACCCCCGGTTCGACCGTAGGAGGTCCGTTTCATCTGTTTTGCGGTACGCCACACCCCTCCCGATCAACAGGACCCCCGTTTCGACCGTAGGAGGTCCATTTCGTCCATTTTGCAGTACGCCACACCCCTCCCGATCAGCAGGACTCCCGTTTCGACCGTAGGAGGTCCGTTTCCTCCGTTTTGTGGTACGCCACACCCCTCCCGATCAACAGGGCCCTGTTCCGAACGTAGGAGGTCTGTTTCCTCTGTTTTGCGCTACGCTAGGCCTCGTTTCCATCGCCTGTTCCGTCCAAGCCCTCCTGATGAACACGACCACGCATTCCGTTCCGACCCAGCCGGTTGGCTCCCACGCGTTCTGTTGCCTCCCGATGAACACGACGCATTCCGTTGCGTCCCCATGAACATGACACATTTCGTTGCCTCCCGATGAACATGACGTATTTTGTTGCCTCCCCATGAACATGACCACGACGATGTTTCTCCGTTCCCACCCAGCCATGTACACGAGCCCTGGCCATACATATGCGCGAGTAGGCATTCAAGACCCCGCCCATATGTACACATACATGGTCGTATTTTCTTTCTTGCACCCTGGCCATTGTACATACGTGTACATGCTGCGTGCGCGCCTCTACTACGACACGTGCGTGTCTCTACATCCACCAGTATATATGTACGTACACGTTCGCGACCAGAATGACAACGCTACGTACGCTTCGACCAGGTGGGTCCCGACTGTCAGGCACTTCCTTGCATGCAAAGATGTAGCTAGTGGGTCCCAGCAGTCAGGGGGCGAATCGTTTTTTTTTTGCCCGGACACACTTCCTTGCATGCAAAGATGTAGCTGGTGGGTCCTAGCAGTCAGGAGGGCGAATCGTTTTTTTGCCCGGACGCACTTCCTTGCGTGCGAAGATGTAGCTGGTGGGTCCCAGCAGTCAGGGGGAAATGTTTTTTTTCACAAAATATGGTGGCCCGTCCAGTAGTTCCCGGCTGTCAGGTGGAGGAATCATTATTTTGCGTGTAATAAGGAGGCACTTCCTTGCTGCGGCCGTGGACCCAGCTGTCAGCCTCTCCACGTACAGCCCACGTCCGATGGAAGTCATTCCTTGACCCCGTTGACCACGCCACGCCGAGAGCACCACGGCGGTGGACAACGGTGAGGACTAGGAAGGGGACGACTCAGAGCCGGGGAAGGCGCATTAGTGGATGCTCACGCAAAGAGGAGTACGAGGGTTCACTGGTTCGGCTACGGTGTGAGGCTGATGTCGCCGCAGAATAACAGGGGGTGTGGGTGAGTAGAGGGATGGCCTGGCCAGCAGTGGGAGTAGTAGGGGGCGGTGACGCCTCCGCAGCATCACAGCTGGCCACGGGAGGCAGGAGCACGCGGCACGATCGGCGCTGGTTTGGGCGGCTGGAGCAAGAAGACCAGAGGTTGAAGAAGCACTACGATCATTGGATGAACATTCTATGGTAACAGGAGCTA
Source organism: Triticum aestivum (assembly GCF_018294505.1). Taxonomy (NCBI): domain Eukaryota; kingdom Viridiplantae; phylum Streptophyta; class Magnoliopsida; order Poales; family Poaceae; genus Triticum; species Triticum aestivum. Next base: position 226,114,636 of record NC_057812.1, on the reverse strand, counting down.
GAATCGTTCATATTGACTAAGTTGACAAAGCCCTCCGTCCCAGTCAACTTGGTAGGCCCACAAGTCAGCCTCCCACTATGCTGGGTTCCAGCTGGCAGGGGGAATATTCATTTTTGTGCGTAATAAGGAGGCATTTCCTGGCGTGCGAAGATAGCTAGTGGGTCTGACATGTCAGCAGGGGGCACGTTATTTTCGCGAAATACAGAGGCCCTTCCGGTGGGTCCCAGATGTCAGGTGGAGGAGTCATTATTTTGCGCGTAATAAGGAGGCATTTCCTTGTGTGCGGCCATGGACCCAGCTGTCAGCCTCTCCACGCATAGTCTACTTCCGATGGTGTCGTTCGTTTACCATGTTGACCACTCTGCGCCGAGCGCATCCAAGGTGGTGGACGACGGCGAGGCCCCGGGCAGCAACGGGCCGGAGATGGGAAGACGCCGGAGTAGAGTCGCAGACGAAGAGGTGTACGAGGGTTAACTAGTTCTAGTGCGGTGTGGTTCTACAAACGGTGGAGAAGAACAGGAGGTGTGGAGGGGTGGAGGGATGGCCTGGCCAATGGTGGAATAGCGCTTCATAGCGAAGCGTGCTAAGCAGAGCTGCTAGCAGCAGGAGGCGGGAGGTGGTCCCGGCGGCGCTGGAGGAAGAAGACGAGAGATTGAAGATGGATGCCGGTCGTTGGATGTAAATCCAATGGCTAACATGTCAGAATCATTTGTTGACTAAATTGACAACGACTTGCGTTGGCTTCGACCTATTGGCCCACATTTCAACCTCCAAAAATGTGGCACATATTCAATCTATTTTTTCAGGATTTACAGTCTTTTTTTTTGCGCTGTAGAATTTACAGTCAATTTGATCTTTTTTTTGAATTACAACCATTTGCTGGGCTGGGTGAGCAAATAATGTAGCGTCCATGCGGCCCATTTATTTTAGTTCCTAAAAAATTACAAGCCATTTGCACTTTCTCGAAATACATGATTTTGCTGGGCTGATTCTAATTATAATGTTGGGTTGGGCCAGCAATGTTATGAAAAAATAAAAAGGGGCTGAGCATGTTGTTATAAATATATTTAAATAATAAGTGATATTATTACATTCGTCCTTAAATCTTACCAAGCTTTTGTACACAATCACTAGGATTTTCGTGCCAAAACAATCCAGGGTTTTATTTGTTAAGAAATTATTTTTATAAGTTAATAAGATGTGGGATATTGTTTTCTTACATATGTAAGTATCTGTTAAATATATGATGACAATAGAAATAATATATAATAACATATAAAATAATTTAAATATGTATAATATAGTTAGAAGGGAAACATAAGTTGGACCTGGCGTTCCTATTATTATATAGAAAAATAGAACAAACCTTTGCGTTTTCTTCAAAAAAAACATAAATTGGGCTGCCAAAAATAAAACCTCGGATGGGAGGTCCATAGGCTGGTCGATACATGACGGCCCTAAGAAAATACAAACAGGCCTATGGACCTCCCATCCGAGGTCATGGGCTGCGCATGTTAAAAATGAAAGCCTAGATGGGGCAGCCCAAAACCACGTCCAACACTTGCCAAAAGTTCGTCCCTTGTTTTCTGTGTGTTTCGCACACTCGACATTGTGTGGGCATTTTGACTGTGCATCATATGAAGATGTGCTATGCATGAATGTTGATCAGCATGATGTTAACTAGCTGGTAGTTCCATTTTCGATCATGAATAAAACTTCCAACATGATGTTAACCCTGTTTGAAAAGGCCGTGTTAATATAAATGCTCTGCCTCTGAAAGTTGCAGTTTCTTATCTGAAACTGAACTTGCAGTTTCTTATCTGAAACTAAAACTTGCAGTTTCTTCTCTAAGAATCACATTGTCTGCACTTTTATACTCCTATGAAACTACATTATTTTAAGTGCTAAAATAGATCTCTAGAATTCATAAAATACTTCATATGCTCAATACTGCAAATCTAAAATTCAAAAGACATTCATATCTGAAAGTACTCTCAAAATACACAACACAAAACACAATTCACAACCTGCAAATACTGACAACCCTAAGCTCCTCCTGACAATTCACAACCTGCCCGACTATTGGCCTAGGGGGGCAACCCCCTCCTATTCCTCAGCGGCAGACAGCCGCCCCGTGAGACGATGTGAACGGCGAGGGAGAAGATGGCGGGGAAGCGTCATCGGGCCAACTGCTTTTCTCCTCTTGCAGTTGGGTTCGGTCGACGAAGACTCCACCGGCTCGCTCTAACAGGGCACCCTCACAAACGGCACCCTGTAGATGCTTGATCCTTCAATCTCTGATGGATGCTCCATATGGGATCGATACTCCCACCACCGCTCCCTCACGATCGGATTCGGTGAATTTGTTTGCTCCATGGCCCAGAGGAGCAGCTCTATGTACTCCAGCGCGACTCCCTCTGGGAGTATCGCCTCCTTTTCACTCTGTTGCAGATATTTGGCCATGGATGTCGCTGTCGCCGCTAGTTGGTCCTTGTTGTCAAACCAAGACTGTATCTCCAACATCCTAGCTAGCTTCACAGGGTCGCCGTCTGCGATCCTCACATATCGGTTGTACTCCTCCATCGATCTACTTCTCCACAACACCTTCACTCGCCGGCGGTGGTTTTTGAATGGAAGAGGAGAGGAGCAGCGCTGGTTTTGGATTAGAATGGGAGAGGAGCGATGCTGGTTTTGGACTGGAACAGCAGAGGAGGGGCGGTGGTTTTGAAATGGAAGAGGAGAGGAGCAGCGCTGCATTTAGATTGGAACAGGAGAGGAGCGACGGTGGTTTAAGAGGAGAAGAGCGGAAGAGCGGCGCTGGTCTTGGAAGTGTTTTTTTGTTGTTTTGCGTATTTCGGGTCAAAGTTTGACCACGTACTTTATTTGACAAACAAAATGTGAATGCATGTCACCAAAAATTGTATCGTTTGGTTCGTATCTGAATGTACTTTCGAATTATATTATTTTTGCAACGTATAACATATACTTTATGTGCAAAAATCATGGTCAATTATGACCCAGAATAAAAGGGAGACTAGTTAATGTGGGGTCGCTTTCTTAATTGAAGGTAAATTGATTTTGATTTTGATCCAGTCACAGCGCACCGGCCCTCTCGTCCAATCCTAAATTGCCACCGCACGCTCCTCTCCCTCTTCTCCATTGCAAAACCACCTCCTCTCCTCTCCATCATCTCCATTCCAAAACCACCGTCTCGCCTCTCCCTCTTCTGATCTTCTCCATTGCAAAACCACCTCCTCTCCTCTCCATCATCTCCATCAATACTACTACTGTACATAAGTATACATTTCTTAAAAGGCTAGAGGGCGGAGCAGTCTAGCTTGGTCGGTTTCATGAGACACGAGGGCCTTTGTGATTTGATGGCTCATTACTGCTGGAAGGTGGGGCCTTGTGATTTGACTGCTCGTATAAATGTGCCGACGACCTGATCGAGGAGGAGCAAAGAATCATGCGATATACTACGGTTTTCCACTGGAGTAGTACTGCGACGGAGGAGCACGAAACACGGCAGCCCAGTGCCATATGGCGATAAAAATGATCTAATTTGTTGGTCATCTCATTGTTAGTATTGTTCTATTCATTACCTCAAAAAAACCATTGTTCTATTCATGCCTCGCAGAGAGCATGACACGTGCGGCGAAACACCCGAAGCAAAAGATGAAACACAGGAGCAAAAGAAGAAGGAAGATTATCACCCCAAATGATCTAATTCGCCGCGGAGTCGTAACTGCTTCTTCATCGCCTCCACGGCCTCCATCTCCTTGCGTGTCTCCTCCACCATCTTCTTCATTCTGTCCATGACGCGGGATTTCTTGACGCGAGCTTTCATCATCTGTTCCACGGCCGCATTACGTACCTTGACAGCAGCCGGGTGCTCAATGCGGAGCTTCGCCAACTCCTTCTGTTCCATGACGAGGGCCTGCAGCATCTTCATCGAGGAACTACTATTCTCATGCAGCTTCTTCCAGCCGGCGTTCTTCTCCTTCAACAGGTTGATCTCATGGCAGAGCTTCGCCTTGTCCTCCTGAAGTCGCAGGATTTCGCCGGTCGCCTTCTTCTCCGAGGCAATGCTCTTCTTCAGCAGCATCACCAAGCCGGCGGTCAACTCCCCCTGCTGATTGAGCTCAGCGGGCATGTCGTCAAGGCTCTCCTTCAGCAACTCCATCAAGCCCTGGATGAACACCTTCTGCTTATTGAGGTGCTTATTGAGCTGATCGGGCATGTCGTCGAGGGATAACAACTCCAGCTCCACCGGCTCGGCATGTTCGCCTCCGCGGCTAGGGTGCTCCTGGGAGCCATCACCTGCCCATGAGAGATCTTTCGAGGTCTCTGCGTGGCGGCGAGCCCTCTTTTTTCCCGCAGCCTTGGTTGCCGCTCCCTTGTAACGAGTAGTTCTCGACCTAGAGCTCTACTCACCGGCCATGGCAACAACGGACGAAGAAGAAGCACTTATGAGGAGGAAAGGTAGAGTAATTTTCGGTTAGGTAGTTCCCCTTTTTATAACCTAAGTACTAGCACTAGTACTAATACCTACATAGTGGGAACACGTTCAGGTTTGGTACGTACTAGTAGGTGTGAGCAGGCTTTCATATGTGATGGGAACAAGGTAAAGATTAATTGATGGTTTTGGTTTCGAGGCCCAAAACGGCTCCTGATGAGTTTAGCGGAACATAAATTTCAAGTACTACACTGCTCAAATGCGTAAATATTATGTTACTGTCAAAAATTGGCACAAAATACGAAGGAGACCAATGAAAGTACTACTAGCAACCCACAATTTAACTACTCGCATGCGCGCAGTGGAGTAATAATGTCTTTCTTCCGCCCTCACGTCCACTCAATATGCATGCGCTGTATTAATTAACCATCAATGAAGTGAACGACTTTACACGCGTCAAATTATCACATGGGGTGGATCTTGGTACAAAATTGCGTCCGCCCATGTACCCGCGTGTGCGTGCAAGGGAATGAGTGCGTGCGTGGCGTGCGTGCACATCTTCGCTTCATGCATGTACCGCCAGTATGGCTCAGGGAGGACGAGTACATTCTTTTGGAACCAGCAGCACGTCACTGTGATCAATCCACGCAAGGAGGTCCGACAAACGCCTCCACATGTGCCACATGGCTTCATGAACTATAAGAGAGACATTGTGTAGCGTGCCATTGGTATTCTAATTTACGTGTTTTGCACATACTCGAAGTACTAGTAAGGTACACGTGCATTGCACGCATCAGATTTTGCAACCAAATTATGAATAAATACCACACTATAGCATGTAAGCTCTGAGTCATATATGCCTGATGTAGCCCTTCGTTTAATTCTGATAGTTCATCTCATTCAAAATCAATTAGTTTTTATAAAAAAGCTAAGAACGCGGGAATAGAAAAAACATGGGATTATAGTGGAATGTCGTCTTGAATCCTACAGGATTGTACGAGTGTTTGATTGTGCATAGAAAAAACACAGAATTCTATCAAAGAGGTTTGAGTGGATGGGATGTTTCCTATGAAATCTAGTGCAAATGAATCATATGGAAAAATTCCTATGGTTTACAGTCCTACGAATCAAACAACCAAGATAGGAAAAATTCCTAATGATTAAAATCCTCCAAAATTCCTTTGAGAATCCTTTGAATCAAAGAAGCCCTTAATCTATTTTATGATTCCTGGAATTGTGCGTTGTAAAGCTTAAAGTAAAAACAAATAATGGCAATTCAACTAGAAAAAAGTTTGGGCAGTTATGATACAGAAGATTCTAGAACAAAAGAGAACCACTGTTGTTTTGAGGTTTGTGCATTATGCTTAAGTTCAATCATGGAGTCTGCTAGATTGTACATGTGGCAAAATCCGGTGGGGGGCTAGAAGATGGTGCGAGGGGCCGAGTGGAGGGAGACTATGAAGGAATGCACAAGTGCGAGATCGATATTTAGAGAGAGGGGGCGAACACGTGCGATGTTGCGCGCAGTGGCGGAGCCATGAAAAATAAATGAGCTAGGGGGCCAAGCATTGCTAATCCTTTACGAGGAGGGTCAATTCATGAACTTAAACCATTTTTAGCAACAATTGCCTAATGATCACATTCATATTAGCCTCGATATATAGTGATGTTGGGGGGAGGGGGTAGGGCCCTTACTGCCCCCTGTCTTCGCCATTGTGCACGCGTCTGAGAGATGAAGTGGAAGGCATGGATGATGAGAGGGGGACGTTGGATATATAATTAATGTGGGTGCATTAGCTATATATGTTAATCCTATATAGAGAGGTATAGATTGATCGATGTGGACGTGGGAAAGAGGGCGAGACCTCACTGGATATATCGATTGCTCGGTTTGTGTGGAAAACTATGAAAGACCTAGCTATATACACACATACATAGAGGAACATCGATCGTTGCGCATGCACTCATGAGAGATAAAGAATGCCCAATATGATGGAGAGGGGGATGTGTGTGGGTGTCTGCCTTCATGGGAGAACGACCTGAAGAAAAAGATTGCATGCGTGCGACGGATAATGCCGACTGGTAGTGTGTGTGCATGCATGCACGAGAGAAAGTTAGTGGTAAAATTATAAAGAGAAGACTACTGTGTGGGTGTAAAAGAATAGGTGAGGTCATAATAAATGTAAAGTTGAATTCAAATATTTGAATAAGAGATCCTGATGTTTGAAACCCATACATGCATGAATATAACGGAGATCTACGCGGTGTGGTTTGGAAACGAGCATGTTGTAATGTATACACATTGAACAAGGTCAGACTGATTTGAATTTGAGATACCGATGGCAGACATCATTTGGCCACGTCGCATCCGTGCATGGACACACTATTCTAATTGGAGATGATGGGTGGCTTTTGCATCACATATCTATATCTATACCCCTATATATATTATATTTTATATTTTTTATCTTGTGTGTGGGTAACTTTAACTTTGAAAGATGGTCGTTGGATGAGGCGAATCCGATGGTCCAAAGATGGCAAATTTGAGCACTACTGGTCGTTGGATATCATCTAGATTCCACCAGATTTCGCCACATGTATAATCTAGAAGACTCCATGGTTGAACTTAAGCATAATGCACAAACATCAAAACACAAGCACTTCTTATTTGTTCTAGAATCTTCCATATCAGAATTGCCCAAATGTTTTTCTACATGATTTGCCATTATTTGTTTTTACTTTATGTCTTATGATGCACAATTCCATGAATCTTAAAATAGATTAGCTTTGTTATAAAAACTAGATGGTTTTGAATGAAATGAACTATAAGAATTAAATGAACATCTACATCATGCATATATGACTCAAAGCTTGCATGCTATAATGTGGTATTTATTCATAATTTGGTGGCCAATTCTCATGCGTGCAATGCACGTGTACCTTACTCTAGTCAAAATGGTGTTTGTGTGTGTTGTGCGTGTTGAGGTGCACATTGTCTTTTTTTGGGTACACGATAAGCTTGTTCTTCCGAAATTTCAAGCCGCGCCTTGTTATGCCGAAAATTAAAGCTAGCGTCTCTGTCTATCATGCTGCGTAACTCCCGCCTCTACAACCTGCGCCTTGTTAGCCCGAAATATTTAAGATATATCTTTGTCTCGTTATGCTCCGATAACTCCCTCCATCTCAACCCGCGCATTGCTATTCCGAAATTACAACGCGCGCGAAAACTCCCACCTCCTGTGAAATCCCGACACATGAAATGCCCGTGGTACCCCTGAACCGAAAGAACCGCCTCAAATCGGTGGGGGTACTTTCGTAACTTACCCCACATTTCAGACAAGCGCGTCTCTAAGCCATGGTTCCCCACTGCCATCCCATCCGCCCACCCATTCGTACACCGAGGCCACGAAAACCCGCGATGAAACCCCACACCCTGCTCCATCCGCCACCTAGCCGGAGCCTCTTCCCCGACGACGTCGTCCATAGCACCACCTCGACGTCCCTCATCCACCGTACCAGATGAGGATCCGTCATCGATCTCATCGTCCCACTGGTTCAGCCACCCCATCCTCCACCTCCAAGGAGCTGCCCCGACATTCCCCTCGTCTTTCGCGCCACCTCCATTCCCACACCGCCGTCTACACCTGCACCACCGGAAGAGCATCATCATCACCATTTCCTCGGATGAAGCTGCGGCCTAATCGGCACCACCAAAGAGATTGTACACTAATCTCCGCATTTTCTTCTTGATTCGATCTCATGGTGCTTCCGGCGCTTGGTCCCAAGCCGACACGGTGGGGCTCCATCCGCGGCGGCATCACCGGCCACTTCCTCCGTGGCGCCGCTCCCTCGGTGGCAACGTCCACATCAGTAGGAGCTGCTGCTGCTTTAGCTCTCGCTCTCGTTGTTGCTCTGCTCTTGCTCTCAGTCCCCTGCCCGGTCTGCTCTTGCTATTGCTCTTGCTCGCGCTGCTGCCATCGCTCTTGCTCTTGCTTGCGATGCTGCTTCGATTTAGCTACACTTCAGTCGACTGAATCGACTTTTGGGTCAGTCGATTTTCAGGGGGTGGGGGGGGGGGGGGCTCGCTGGGGTGAAGGAAGAACCAGCCGCAGCGGGGAGGGGGGCTCGCCGGAGAGATACCCCACTATGTATCTTAGGGTTCAGGATGGGGGCGGTGGTCGCCGGCGGTGGCGGGGCGTTGGCGGGGCGGTGGCGGGGGGATCGCCAGAGAAAAAGCTTGGCATGGGGGGGGGCTAGAGGGATGGCCGGGGCAGCGGCGGACCGGCGGTGGGGAGTGTTTTCGGGGCGGGCGGGGTGGCGCACCGTCGGCCGCGGGCGGCGGGGGGCTGCTGTTTGGCCGGTGGTGGCTGGCGACTCAGGGGGTGGAGGTTGAAGATGAACCACACGCCCTTGATTTCGTATCCAACGGCTGCAAAATCGACTGACCGGAGATGAAAAAGTCAGTCGACCGACGTGTAGCCTCACCTTGCTACTGTGTTCAGTTTCGACAGCAAAATTCAGTTTCAACAGTTAAGTTCAGTTTCAACAGTTAACTTCAGTTTCGACAGTTAAATTCAGTTTCGACAGTTAAGTTCAGAGATGAGCGGCTGATCTATTTTACATCTAGCACTTTTTGGTTATGTATTTTACGTCATGTATTGGAGATGCTATTAGAATTCCACTCAGGTTAACGTTGTTCGTTGTCTCTCTTGTCCTGCTTCAGCCTCGGCGTCGTACAACTCACCGGAGCTGCTCCAACGACGAAACCCTCCATCACAGTGGAGCAGTACCTCAGGCTCCATCTCCAGACGCCTAAGATCTTCTTCCCTTCCTCTGACAGCCAAGTCAGCCGGAGCATCCTCACCGGCCAACCCAATCACGCCGAGATCGACATGGCTTCACCAAAGAGGTTGTACATTTGTTGCATCTCTTTTTACTCTACATGTTATATATATTATCCAATGAGCACTCATAGTAACGGGAAATACGATTATTTTATCCTACTATATGACAAGCAGTGAGGTACCAGAGAACTTAGCTATCCGTGATGGACTCTCTTGAACGCCATCATTATTTATCTCTGCACGTTTGAGCTGTGCATTTGTCGATGGGCCTGGGAGTTGAGCTACTATGGTAGTGGCCTGGGTCCAAAGTAATAGAAGTAGCACAAAAACATTTTTTTAGTGTAGGATTTTCCTTGCTCAAGCCTGCCTACTAGAATCGCCAGTGCTTGAAAGGAAAAGTGAATGAAAAACATCAGAATTGGAAAGTTTCCTATGGGACTACTTTTCATGAATTTGGCGCAAAGGAATGGAGCAAAGGAAAACTATAGGATTTGTTCCTTTAGTGTCTCCTTGAAAGAAAAACCGTAGGAATTCTAATTTCCACTTATCCACCTTTTCATATTCCTATTCATCAAGCACAAGACTAAGAGATAGTAGCATAATAGCATTATAACCGTACATTTTCTTGTGGTTTGACTTAATCTCACCATGCTTTTTCGCATCATGTGATCTTCCAATTGTTGTGAATCAAACACCCAGATTGGCAGAAATCATGTGTTTTTTAAATTCTCTGTTTTGCACATGCATTCCTATCCTATTCCTATCTATTTCCTATCCCTGCATTGCTAGAATCCTCAAATTCAAACAAGCCCTTACTCAATTACTTCTGTTACAGATATGTGTCAAAGAAAACCTTGTGTGGTTTGTCCTACTCCTGCGGCACTGTGTTCCACCCCAGCTCAGCTGCTCTAACGATGGAAGGGTTCACCACAGCAGGGATCCGCTCTCCAGACTGTCTTTCGCCGCCTCAGATTTTCTTCCCCGCCGCCGGCAGCCACGGCAACTGCATTACCATCATCAACTGAGCAGATGACCTTGAGAACTACACGTGTCCGCAAGAGAGGTCACACATGCTACATTATCGTCGTGTTCACCTATTAGACTTCGAGTCAGGTCCAAACTAATGATAAAACTTGAGTTTTAAAATGGTTGTGGGGTACATATTGGGGCAGCAATCAGTACTATCTGTGTACTATCTGGTTAATCTCTAGTGTCTACTATGAGTTTCACGTTGGGTGCAAACAAACATTAAAGGAGCCATTATCTGTATTTTCTAACTAAAGCTATTATCTGCCTGCTATCATTGGTTTTGGGTCTATCCACAGTTTGCTACCATCACTCTGGATTTGTGCATGCACTCCTTACATAATCTTACTATGTTTTATTCCTATGCATGCCAGTTATTATACACAATGGAACTGATCATGTAGAGCAAAAGAGACGAGCCTTGCGTGGCAATAAAATTTCATGCAGACGTCGTTCCATGGTGGGCGCAAAGGCAGCCCCCCCTCCACCCATTTTGGATCGTAATCAAGAGGAAGATAACTGTTCTGAGGGGGATTCAGAAGGAGAATACCACTCCTATTTACCCCATGAGGTCTTCACTCTAACATGGCATGCTGATGTTGGTAATATCATGCATATGGTGCCTTGCATTGCTTACTATATACATTAAAGATGTCATCTGCTTAGTTTAGACATGCTTTGTGTCAATGCCATCTGTTTAGTTTTTTTATCGTATATGTGAATCATGCAATGCCATCTTGTCTAGCCAGGCATCATATATGTGAACTTTGCAATGCCACCCTGGTTAGCCAGTCATATTATATGTGAATTATATCATGCCATCATTTTTTTATTACGTGTTAAATTTGTCAACAATTTTAGTACATTCAATTTCTCTTCATGTGCATCAGCCATTCGGCACGGTCATGGAAAAATCTGGAGTGGAAACAAGGTCTTCAGAGCAGACAATGCTATCTGATGAAGCGCATGTCTTGCTGGTTACCGGTAGCTCCTCAGAGGAGGATTCAGAGACAGATGACCAATCATATCCCCCCCGAGGTGCATGCCCTAACTTGGCAGGGTTATGTTGCTCATATCGTGCGTATGGTATCTTGCATTGCTATGTCATTTGCTTAGTTTAGACATGCTTTGTGTGAATGCCACTTGTTTAGTGTCTAATTACCATATATGTGAATTATGCAATGCCATCTTGTTGCAAGACATTATATATGTGAATTATGCAATGTTATCTTGTTGCAAGACATTATGTATGTGAATTATGCAATGCCATGCTGTTTAGGCAAGCGTCATATATGTGAATTATATCATGCCGTCCTTTTTTTGTATTTCTCATTGCTTTTGTCGACAATGTTTGTATATTCAACTACTCTTCATGTGCATCAGCCATTTGAATTGGTGATGGAGAAATCTAGAGTGAAAACAAGGTCTTCAGAGCAGACAATGCTACCTGCGGAAGCACATATCTTGCTAGTTACAGATAGCTCTTCAGAGGCAGATGACTAGTCGTATTATCCCCCTGAGGTGTCTGCTCAAACTTGGCAGGGTTATATTACTCATATAATGCATATGTTGTATTGCAATGCTTAGTTTTTACATCATATACACAATATTGAATGCCATCTCCTTAGTTGACACATCATATATGCGATTGCCCTCTGCTCACTTCCTTAGTATATAAATCATATATTTGAATTATGTGATGCCATGATGTTTACATAGACAACATGTATCTGAATTATGGCATGCCAACCCAGTTTCTAAAGACATAATATAGTTATATCATCTCATCTTGTTTACATAGTCATCATATTTTAAATTATGTCATTCTATCCGTGAATTATATCATGCCATCATGTTTCCATCGACGACATGTTTGTGATTTATGGCATGCCAACCACTTTAATAGACACATCGTATAGTTATATCATGTCATCCTGTTTATATAGTCATCATATTTTGAAGTATGTCATTCTATCCTGTTTAGTTAGCCATCATACATGTGAAATTGTGTCATGCTATCCTGTTTAATTAGCCATCATATATGTGAAATTATGTCCTGCTATTCTGTTTGCTTAGACAACATAAATGTGAATTATTTCATGCCCTATTTTCTTCCCTACTATCCATTGCACTTGTCTATCTTACAATGTATGTACATTCAATTACATTTCTTGTTTATCAGCCATTTCAATTGGAGGGAGTGATGGCAGTATCTGTGGGAGTAAAAACACGGTCTTCAAAAAAGATCGTGCTACCTATCGATGCAGATAGAACCACGGTTGTACTTGCCCAAGAACCAGCCCCACCACACATAACCCACACTCATGCAGATTGTACCCCTACCCAATTGGACAGAGAACCAGCTACACCCCTTCTAACCCCAATCCCAGTAGATAGACACCCAGTTCCCGTTGACACAACACCGTCTCCATCACAGAGCACCCAAACACGGGCAGTTAGTAAGGCAACTGCAGTGCCCAAATCACGAGGACCACCACTACGGACCCGAAGTCAACGCTTAAAGCAGAAGAAGAATTGTTCTCAGGTCAGGTTCCGTAGCTATGGTTCATACTACTTTGCTCTTGCATCACTGTATTTACTGATAACAGCTAATTTCAAATTTGAAGGATGCAATTGAAACTCCAATGGCGCAACAGGTATGTTTTAAACCTGTTTCTTCAACGTGTTTGGCTGTTTGCTGTTGTAACTTGCTCTATGTTGATATCAGTTTCAATTGAATAAACAGTTATGTTCTCATGCCATGCACATTACATGTGTTATTATTGTTGTGTAGTTTCCCACACTTATATTCTGTCTATGCTGCTTTGTTCTAAATAGATATGATTCGAACTATATCTATCTTGATTTGGCAACATAAACTAGAATGATATAGACCATACAGTGACCATACTACATATGTTTGTTTCATGTTGTTATCTTGTCCACCTTACTACTGAACTAGTTTACCAAAATGAGTTTCATATACTACATTGTAAACCTGAGATGTGTTTGTTTGTTTCTCTTTTAGAACACGGATAAAATATTGGAGAAGAGTACCCTGTTATGCAATGGTAAAGGAAGTAATGCAGATAAGGTTCAAGATAGTGAGACATCCCTGTTGGTCTCCAAGAAAGCTGATAAAACTATATTGAAGACACTGAGACAACCCCAAAGTCCTGTCTTGATGTAGTGTTCGAGTTACTAGCTACCACTGCTAGCACCAGCTCTTTGAACTCGTTGCCTAAATCAGTTCGTATTCTTGAGTCTCAACTTCAATTTGAAAGACATCGATCAGATGTTATGCGACAGGAAGCCGAAGGACCGAGGAAGTCCCTGCAGAATTCAGATGCATACTTTCTGGTGCAACAACAAGAGCTGGAGGACTTAAGCGCCAAACAAGAGAAAGTTAATAAGCCTGCTAAGCATCTTGCCAGCATTATGGGTACCCAGGATATTGTTTCTTGACCTCTTCTGAAGTGGTTTTAGTTTTTGACTTGTTTTGCTGCGGCGTTTATATGCTGATGTGTTCCCTATATTTGCACTGGTGGCGAACTTTGATGCCCAATGGATGTAATATGTGTAATAGCCGTGATAGCCTAGTGTAAGTTGCTTGCTTATTTATTTCATTGTTGTCTTGTTTATTTGTTTGCTTGTAGTCAGTGCAGTTCTTTTTCTGTGGTTTACTAGTGGCTGCAATAACCTATTTTTTAAAACTAGGCCACAATAACCATGGGCTAATATTTACTGTAGTGACACTGGGCCTCCTTCGGGCCGTAGAAACAGTGGGCCTTCTAGGGGCCGTATAAATAGTGGGCCTTCTACGGGCCGTAGAAACAATGGGCCTTCTACGGGCCGTATCATCAATGGGCCTTATACGGGCCGTATGATCGATTGGCCAAACATGGGCCAAACAGACCACATTCTGGATGTAAACGGGCTAGAGTTGGAATCGCCCGTTCATGGGCCGACCATAACGGGCCATCGTTAATAGGCTGTATTTGATGACGCTATGAAAACGGCCCAACGTATTAATGGACCATAAGCGGGCCGACTGTAACCACGGGCTGAATTTGGCCCACAAGCAGAAAATGACAGTAACGGGTCGTAAGTAAACGAATGATGGAAAATAGCCCAAGAATAAATGGGCTCTGAGAAGGCCGAAAGATAACATGGGCTGGAATCGGCCCAACGGAATAACGGGCCGTTAATGGGTATAAAGTGATACGCTGTTCTTTAAGGGCCAGTTTCTCCATGGGCCGTTAATGGGTGTAAAGTGATACACTGTTCATTACGGGCCAGTTTCACCACGGACCGTTAATAGGCCAAGAGTTACATAGGGCCTCATATGGGCCGAAAGACGTCATGGGCCATACATAGGCCAGAAGTGAAAACAGGCTGGAATCATATTGGATGGCCCAGATGACACTACTGGGCCTAATTGGAATAGGGCGTAACGGGCCTTGGGTTAGCGGGTTGTAACTGGGCTATATGCGAACATTGCCGTTAACAGGCTTTCCATGGGCCGGCCCGCCACCTTTTGACCAAGTCAAACGAGCCGACCTTTTCACAGGAATGGGCCTCTGTTGGGCCATGCCACGTGTCGACGTATCATAGGCGCCCTCTGTCCAATGACACTACACCACGACACCACAACAGCGACATGCATCTGTTGGCATAGCTGTACATTAGCGACACATTATCTATCCGAAAGAACGCCAACACACTAATTGTCAACATTGTTAGTTGATAGACACTCTATCCGTTGGTAGTTCACAAACATTTCCCTATATAAAATGTGTCGGCATATGTACCTTTTGCGGATAGATTATGTGTCGGCGATGCTCCTCAACGGAAAAAGTGTCGGCGTTTCTCACATCCAGCCCACCAGTTTCCATGCGTGGGCCATGACCCAAGTATTGAGAGGCTACAGCCAAGCGTGCGAGTGGCCCAAATCCTAGATATTTTCCAAGTCACCGCGCTCCTCTGAACACAAGCACGCTATCTCACCCTGGCCACACACAAACCTAAACCTAAATCGCACACTAGCCGCCGCCACCATTCCTCTCCGTCGATTCGGTCATGCCGCTGCACGTCCCACCATCGCCCGCGGGGGCCTACGCCACCCGAAGCTCCCGTACATCTTGCAGTGCAGCTCCACCACCAGCAGCCTGAGGTGAAGCCCCGTCGTCAGCTCATCCGGCGACCGACGCCACGTCTGCCGATTCGGTCGCGCCGCTGCGCCTCCACCGCCAGCGGCGCCACGCGGCCACCCGAAGCTCTTGCCCAGCCCGTGGTGCATCCCGACGTGTCGCCCTGGCGATGGACGACCAGCCCATCGATTTGCGCTGGTGCTTCTCCGACTGCCATTAGTCCCCCCAAAGGATTCTTATACCCCGTGCTTCCATCCACAACCAAGGAGCAGCACAAACCCCTGCATCCCGAGGTGCCAGCCAGCCGTCCCTCTTCCACCTCCGGTGATGGCTCCCCTATTCCCCCTTGTCCTGCCCTCCTTTGAATCCAACCGTTGCATCCTGTATGTATTCTTTTATGTGATTCCTCATGATTGTGTGATATTTCCCATGAGATCTTCCTGGTTTAGCATTGAACTGAATAATATCATCTCTGCAGCGTCTTCAATTGAATCTATTTACAGAGGGAAAACTCCACAAGAGGCTTCTGAAGCTTGGTCAACACCTACATGAGGTCAGAATTGTAACAGACTGAACTTATTATCATGTTTTCATGGCACAGTCTCTATATTGATAGGAACAGACTTAACTTATTGATTGACCTTGACCTATTTGTGCAGATGGTCATCTTAATTATTCCATCATTACCCTTAGTTTTGAATGAAACATATTGTTTATCATTAGCTTGTAGTTCTAATTTTTTTTACACTTGGACCTTAGCTCATATTGCAAATTTAAAATAATTACAGTACAAACATCTGAAACTAAAACGATACATTTTTTGTGTTGTAGCCAAATATATTTTCCTACAACAGTTTGGCTTATCTTTGTTGTTTGCTTATTTTGAATTTCCCTGACATGACCAACCTATAACTCATATGTGCCGCTGGATAAGGCCATGTCTTTCGTGTGTGGTGCTTGGCTGATTTGTACATGGATACTATTAAAGAATGGTACAAACATACTCCCTTCGTCCCTAGTGTCAAAAAACGTCTTACATTATGGGAAGAAAGGAGTATATCGTAGGCGATTGTGATCAACCTCTAACTTTCTACGAAGGCAACCCGTTATACTTATTTAATTCGCCTAGTCATGATGTGGCAATGATTCATGCTCTTCTCTGCCAAGGTGCCCATGGTGTGTCTTATTTGAATTCTACTGCATGACATTCATCCTCATCTCGTCCTCCATGTGCGTCGCTGTCTCCATGCTCCACCCCTTCATGATCTAGCAGGGTCACTCGATCTGTTGCTAATGTGGCTATTGGCGAGCTCCTTTCCTCCAAGCGCGAGGCTGCTGAGGGAGGGGCCAATGTTACCTTCTTTTTTTGTCCTGCTGCATGTCCATCAACCTGCCCACAGAATCATGACCCGTATAAGCTCCAAACTCTGCCAACTAATTTGCACAACAATGTAATTAATGGTACACCAATTAAATGTTTTTTTGCACTACTTGTATTGATGCTATTTCTCTTTTAGAATTTTAGTCACGTGCTTCTATCTATCTATATATCAACTAATGGATTCAACTCTCATGCCCCAGGATTATGAAAGGTTGATGCAAGCCAGCTTCAGAAGGAGCTCAAGGCATACAGGAAGACCGAGGACGAGGGGATGAACATACTTTTGAACACTACCTCCATTTTTGTGCAGTTTCTCTCAAGGTCAGCTTAACCAATACCATTCTGAAAATCGTGCTGCATATATTCGCTTCTCGTCAATTCACAAAAAGAAACAAAACACGAACTTACAAATGCAAGCTGAAATGCTGGTGATCAAGAAGAACAGTCCTGTGAATGGCATCATCAAGCTCATCGAACAGCATCACATCACAAACCATGTCATGGGAACATCTTCCTTCTCACCGTGTGTCCAGATCAAATACAGCTTCATAACAAGGATTCATCTATAAACATGCACATCAAAATTGCCCGCAGACTTCTATATATATATACTGATTTTTTAGGTAGGAGGTCCTATTCTTTAAGGATCCATTTGATCCACTTGTTCATTGTAAATACTGATTTGTGCACCAAACTTCAGTCATGCCTTGTTCCAACTGAGGCATCCCTGCACTATGCATATACGTGATTTTGTTTTACTGCTAGCAATGTGTCCCATTTATTTTATACTTCTTAGATGTTCGCCTTAAACTGGTGCACATAATTTTCACTAGTCTCGTCAGTATAAACGACATGTTTGACAACTACATTTCATTCTTTTTTGATAGAAGCTGGTATATGCCAAGTTGCCAACCTATTTTACCTTGTTCACTATGTGACTTCTTTTGTATAACCTATCTATCTGAATACCATTTGCACAAATCTCTCTGCATGAACTTGCTATGCTAGGTTGTCTTAGTACCATGTGTTTCTTAATGACATTTGAAGTGCAGGTTACATCTGATCTCTAATGCATTTGCATTGTAATATTGTAACGTAATCAATTTTGAAGGTGATCTTAGTATTGGGCAATTTCTTATAGTTCAATCTTTACTGGTGTTACAAATTTAGAATAATTGTAGTATAGACATCTGAAACTAAAAAGACTCATTGGTTATATACAGGCACTAAGATGTGATAAATCATGATGGCACACTATCAACTTATATAAGTTCCTTGAGGGTAAAAGCAAGTAATGAACAAGGTACTAGCTTTCTATCCATTCTTTTCTTTATTCCGGCGTGAACTATGTTGTCCTCCCTGAAATGGTGAAAAATGTCTATATAACCATGTTATGCATGATTTTGCTATGTGTGTAACATTTCAAGGGCAACTTCTTAGCTCAACTGATGGCTGGATGTCCTTTATTACAAACGTGCATGCTCTAACCATTTGTTCTTTCTTGTCGTGATGGAAGATGTAACACCATTTACTTGCTAGGTCACTTTCTTACATTTTCTAAACAGAATCATTCGAGTTTCAATGCTAAATCAGATTTGCTTACTAAAGGATATCAATAATTATGCTAGGTCTATGAATAGTTTAGTGGCTTGTAGATGAACTGAGCGCATGTAGTAATTAAATGGACTATAGATGAACTCAGAGCACATAGTAAATGGCTGGCATGATTTTATTATAAATTTTGTGAAGATCATCCTAGCAATTACTCACACTAGACAATGCCTAACTAGAGTGCATCTATTGAACCAAGATGCATGTGCAATCATATGGTCTTCGAAATGGCTTTTTTTTTACCAAGTGCATTTCCTGCTTTCACACATATGACTGGTGGTACATGTACAAGTGCATATCTGGTTATTTGATGGTTGAGGACCTTCAAATACAAATTTGTAAAGTTACAATAAGAACCTTATTTGTTATGCCTTGGAACAGATCCGAGTCAATGAGTGCATAATTTTTCTATTAAGGCATGTGATAAACTAGTTGCTAGCCTGACTTTTGTTGGTACTTTGTTAAGGATATCTTCTGTAACCAAATTATTTGTAGTACATCTTCTATTTTTATATCTTTGGGATCAAAGGCAACTCACAAATTTGAACAAATTCTCATTTCTAATATTTCTCAAACATGTAAGTTCTTTTGCAGCGAAATGGCTCATCCAGAAGTTGATATAAGATGTTTTGATGGTCGGTTTTGTTCACAACATGTTTGACACATTTTGTGGATATGGAAGTTGATGTCAGCTCGGTGATCGAAGAGATTTGGTCTCTTCGTTAATATTTTGTAGTAGTCAAGTGATCGAACAATTGGGTCTCTTAGGAGCCTGGCCATCATATTTTGTAATAGACCATGTCTTGTATGTCAACTTATTTACTTATTGGTTGTAGCTGACTTGAGTGTAGCAAACTACTGAATCTTGTATATATGCGTGAATGAATGTATTAATCAATGGTATGTTCTGATGAATCGAAGAGTATGTTTTGTTTGTATATGTATTGCACACTGGACATAAATTGAATATTATGAATGTCATTTCATGTTAAAATATGGTGCATTTGCATTTGTGCTGAAACATAGAATACTGGCAGCAAATGTGTCGGCAAAACTATTGAGCGTCGCACTATCTGTCGGTGGAGCACGCTAATAGATGAACTGTCGGCATAGCAATGGGTGTCATAGTATCTGTCGGCATAGCACACTGTCAGATGATTTCTCGGCATAGCACTGTCTGTCGGCGTACAAATGTCTGTCGGCGTAGACCTCACTAAGCCAGTCATAGTATGTGTCGGCAAAGATTTATCTGTCGGGAAAGACCTTTCCCTGCAGGACTATAGGCGCCAACTCCTTTATGTCGGTAAAAGTCTTTGCCGACACTAAATGTGTCGCCTTAGGTGACATATACCGACACATTGTTTGATGTTGTTTTGAGTGTCGTGGTGCAGTGTGAGCGGATGACATCTGTCCCAGCGATGAGCCGACACGTGTTTCCTCCAGCCAATGATGATTTTACACGTGGAAAATCCCCTTTGGTCGGGGTTGTTAACGGGTTATCGGATCAAAAACCCGACCCGATAGCTTAATGGCGTTCCATTACGGTGGGTGCCACGTGTCGGTCACCCTTGACGAAAGCACTTCTGTGACGCGCGATTTATCGTCATGGAAGTGGACACTTCCGTGATGATAATTTTGGTAATGTCATGGAACACTTCTACGACAGCACATGTATGACTATCTTGATTCTGTCATAAAATCGTCATGGATGTACATGCATGACAGAAAACACGACCTACTGTGACAAACACGTATCATCACGGAAGTGTATTTTTTTTGTAGTGGAACCCACCATGGAGCGATGTCTGAATGACATTGTATTGCCGCGCAAAACTCTTCTCTTTTTCTCTACATGTTCAACATGACTGTGTACAATATATGACATGCATACGAAAAAATATAGTGAGATTATGTAAGGAGAGCATGTAGAAATCTAGAGTGTTGGTAACAACCAGTGGATGGATCCAAAAATAATGATAGCAGGCTGATGATAGCTTTAATTTAATAAAAAGACAGATGATGATTGCTTTATTATTTGTTTCCCACCCAAGATGAACAATATAGGCATACCCTAGGTGAACCAGATAATAGACATAGATACTATTCCTTGCTGCCTCGATATGTGCCCCACAAGTAATTTTAAACCTCAAGTTTGAACATTAATTTGGACCTAACTTGGATTCTAAGAGGTGAGCATGATGATAAAGTAGCAAGTAATATTAAGCAATGCATAACATAAGCAGAAACAAAAGAGTGTGACCTCTCTTGTCGGCCCATGTACTCCTCATGTTCATCTGCTGAGTCGATGATGGTGATGCCGTTGCAGTGGGTGTTGGCGGCACGGAAGGAGATCTGAGGCGGCGAAAGATGGTCAGGATTTGTGATATCTGGTTTGGTGGATGCTTCTGTCGATGGAGCAGCTCAAGTGAGGTGGAGGACATCGCGGCAGGAGCAGGACAAACCACACAAAGTTTTCTTCGACACCTATCTGTAACTAAAGTAATTATGTAAGGATTCCTTTGACTTGCAGGATTCTAAAAACATAGGGATAGGAAAAACACTGGAATATGATAGGAATGCACGTGGGAAACAGAGCATTTGTAAACATAGGATTTATGTCAACTTGTGTGTTTGGTTCACAGGAATTGGAAGAGCAGAGGAATGCAAAGAAACATGGCCAAATTAAAGTGAAACCATGTGAAAGCGTGTACAGTTAGAATGTTATTCTTCCACTAACGCACTGGTAGTAGAGAGGCACTTCACATGTAGTTTAGGCCGCTCGAGTACTAGTAGTAGAGAAACAGTGATCTAAATCATCAGGCGATGATGGGGAACACAGTAGCAGATAGCAGCCGGAGCAACAGCGCCTGGAGGAGCAGTGTGAACTAGAGCCAGAGCAGCAACTCGTGTAGCTGCAGCAGTCCATGTACCAGCATCAGCAGCACAGGCGAGAGTAAGAGCAGAGCAGCAGCATGAGCGAGGGGGAGAGCAGAGCAGTAGCGCTGAGTGAGCGAGAGCCGGAGCAGCAGCAGCGCGAGCGAGCGAGAGCTTGAGCAGCAACAACAGATTCGGCTGGTATGAACGCCGCCGCCGAAGGGGCATCGCACTGGGGAAGAGCCGCCGTTAGATGTCGCCCGTGGCGCCGGCTTCGAGGTAGCCGCATCATGGGGGTGTGGGATGGAGCACCGTCGGCGCCGGGAGGTAGAGTTAAGGAGAAGGTGTGATGCGGTGAGTGTACAACCTCTTTGGTGGCGCCGAGTAGGCCTCGGCTTCGTCCAAGGAGTCGGTGAGGATGTTGCGGTTCCGGTGGAGCAGGTTAAGGCGGCGTTGTGGGGAGGGAGCAACCGTGATAGACGAGGCGATTGTCGGAGCAGCTCCTTGGAGGTGGAGTACGGGGCTGCTGAACCGGCAGGACGACGAGATCCTCATCCCGGGAGGTGGATGAGGAACGTCGAGCTATTGCGGTGGACGATGTTGATGTCTACTAGACAACCTTCTTCTTGTAGCCGTTGTCGGGCCTCCAAGTGTAGAGGTTTGTACGACAATAGCAAATTTCCCTCAAGTGGATGACCTAAGTTTTATCAGTCCATGGGAGGCGTAGAATGAAGATGGTCTCTCTCAAACAACCCTGTAACCAAATAGCAAAGAGTCTCTTGTGTACCCAACACACCCAATACAATGGTAAATTGTATAGGTGCACTAGTTCGGCAAAGAGATGGTGATACAAGTGCAATATGGATGGTAGATAAAGGTTTTTCTAATATGAAAATATAAAAAACAACAAGGTAACTAATGATAAAAGTGAGCACAAATGGTATTGCAATGCTTCGAAACAAGGCCTAGGGTTCATACTTTCACTAGTGCAAGTTCTCTCAACAATAATAACATAATTGGATCACATAACTATCCCTCAACATGCAACAAAGAGTCACTCCAAAATCACTAATAGCGGAGAACAAACGAAGAGATTATTGTAGGGTACGAAACCACCTCAAAGTTATCCTTTTTGATCGATCTATTGAAGAGTCCGTAGTAAAATAACACGTAGCTATTCATTCCATTCAATCTATCCTAGACTTCGTACTTGAATAACACCTTAAGACACAAATCAACCAAAACCCTAATGTCACCTAGATACTCCAATGTCACCTCAAGTATCCGTGGGGTATGATTATACGATATGCATCACACAATCTCATATTCATCTATTCAACCAACACAAATAAATTCAAAGAGTGCCCCAAAGTTTCTACCGGAGAGTCAAGACGAAAACGTGTGCCAACCCCTATGCATAAGTTCACGAGGTAACGGAACTCACAAGTTGATCACCAAAACATACATCAAGTGGATCACGTGAATATCCCATTATCACCACGGATAAGCACATGCAAGACATACATAAAGTGTTCTCAAATCCTTAAAGACTCAATCCAATAAGATAACTTCAAAGGGAAAACTCAATCCATTACAAGAGAGTAGAGGGGGGAAAACATCATAAGATCCAACTATAATAGCAAAGCTTGCAATACATCAAGATCATGCCGAATCAAGAACACGAGAGAGAGAGAGATCAAACACATAGCTACTGCCCGAGGGTGAACTACTCACTCCTCGTCATGGAGAGTGCCGGGATGATGAAGATGGCCACCGGAGAGGGATTCCCCCCTCCGGCAGGGTGCCGAAACGGGTCTAGATTGGTTTTCGGTGGCTACAGAGGCTTGCAGCAGCGGAACTCCCGATCTAGGTTATTTTCTGGAGTTTATGTATTTATAGGAATTTTTGGCGTTGGGAACAAGTCAGGGGGTCCCCGAGTCATCCACGAGATAGGGCGGCGCGCCCGGGGGGTAGGGCACACCCCCACCTTCATGGACGGCCCGAGACTCTTCTGGCCCAACTCTTTTACTCTGGGTGCTTCTTTTGGTGCATAAAAATAATCAAAAATTGACACGTCAATTGGACTCCGTTTGGTATTCCTTTTCTATAAAACTCAAAAACAAGGAAAAAACAGAAACTGGCACTGGGCTCTAGGTTAATAGGTTAGTCCCAAAAATCATATAAAATATCATATAAATGCATATAAAACATCCTAGATGGATAATATAATAGCATGGAACAATCAAAAATTATAGATACATTGGATACTATAGGTGGAATAGAATGGTGGTTGTGGAGAAGACAAAAAAGAGAAGATAGTCTCACATCAACTAGGCGTATAAACGGGTTATGGAGATGCCCATCAATAGATATCAATGTGAGTGAGTAGGGATTGCCATGCAGTGGATGCACTAGAGCTATAAACGTATGAAAGCTCAAAAGGAAACTAAGTGGGTGTGCATCCAACTTGCTTGCTCACGAAGACCTAGGGCACTTTGAGGAAGCCCATCATTGGAATATACAAGCCAAGTTCTATAATGAAAAATTCCCACTAGTATATGAAAGTGACAACATAGGAGACTCTATCATGAAGATCGTGGTGCTACTTTGAAGCACAAGTGTGGTAAAAAAAGTAGCATTGCCCCTTCTCTCTTTTGCTCATTTTTTTCATGGCCTCTTTTTTCTCTTTTTTTTTATTTTTTTCGTCCGGAGTATCATCCCGACTTGCGGGGGAATCATAGTCTCCATCATCCTTTCCTCACATGGGACAATGCTCTAATAATGACGATCATCACACTTTTATTTACTTACAACTCAAGAATTACAACTCGATACTTAGAAGAAAATATGACTCTATGTGAATGCCTCCGGTGGTGTACCGGGATGTGCAATGAATCAAGAGTGACATGTATGAAAAATTATGAACGGTGGCTTTGCCACAAATACGATGTCAACTACATGATCATGCGAAGCAATATGACAATGATGGAGCGTGTCATAAGAAACGAAACGGTGGAAAGTTGCATGGAAATATATCTCGAAATGGCTATGGAAATGCCATAATAGGTATGTATGGTGGCTGTTTTGAGGAAGGTAAATGGTGGGTTTATGGTACCGGCGAAAGTTGCGCGGTACTAGAGAGGCTAGCAATGGTGGAAGGGTGAGAGTGCGTATAATCCATGGACTCAACATTAGTCATAAAGAACTCACATATTATTGCAAAAATCTATTAGTTATCAAAACGAAGTATTACACGCATGCTCCTAGGGGGATAGACTGGTAGGAAAATACCATCGCTCATCCCCGACCGCCACTCATAAGGAAGACAATCAAAAAATAAATCATGCTCCGACTTGATCAAATAACGGTTCACCATACGTGCATGCTACGGGAATCACAAACTTTAACACAAGTATCTCTCAAATCCACAACTACTCAACTAGCATGACTCTAATATCACCATCTTCATATCTCAAAACAATCATCAAGTATCAAACTTCTCATAGTATTCAATGCACTTTATATGGAATTTTTTATTATACCCATCTTGGATGCCTATCATATTCGGACTAATTTTTAACCAAAGCAAATTACCATGTTGTTCAAAAGACTCTCAAAATAATATAAGTGAATCATGAGAGATCAATAATTTCTACAAAATAAAACCACCACCGTGCTCTAAAAAGATATAAGTGAAGCACTAGAGCAAAATTATCTAGCTCAAAAGATATAAGTGAAGCTCATGGAGTATTCTAATAAATTCCAATTCATGTGTGTCTCTCCAAAAGTTGTGTACAGCAAGGATGATTGTGGTAAACTAGAAAACAAAGACTCAAATCATACAAGACGCTCCAAGCAAAACACATATCATGTGGTGAATAAAAATATAGCCTCAAGTAAAGTTATCGATAGATGAAGACAAAAGAGGGGACGCCTTCCGAGGCATCCCCAAGTTTAGGCTTTTGGTTGTCCTTGAAGTTTACCTTGGGGCACCTTGGGCATCCCCAAGATTGGGCTCTTTACACTCCTTGTTCCAAACTCCATCAAATCTTTACCCCAAAACTTGAAAACTTCACAACACAAAACTCAATAGAAAATCTCATGAGCTCTGTTAGTATAAGAAAACAAACCACCACTTTAAGGTACTGTAATGAACTCATTCTTTATTTATATTGGTGTTAAACCTACTGTATTCCAACTTCTCTATGGTTCATACCCCCCGAAACTAGCCATAGATTCATCAGCATAAGAAAACAACACACGAATAACAGAATCTGTCAAAAACAGAACAGTCTGTAGTAATCTGTAGGTTTCGAATGCTTCTGTAACTCCAAAAATCCTGAGAAATTATGAAATCTATATTGATCTAATGCAGTTGGAATAGGTATTTTATCGCTCTCTGGTAAAAATGAAAATTATTCTCGTGAGCGCAAACTTTCTGTTTTTTCAGCAAGATCCAATAACAATCATCCAAGAAGATCCTAAAGGCTTTACTTGGCACAAACACTAATTAAACATAAAAACACAATCATAACAAAGTATAGATAATTTATTTATTACTAAATAGGAACAAAAAGCAAGGAAAAAAAATAAAATTGTGTGGCCTCCCAACAAGCGCTATCGTTTAATGCCCCTAGCTAGGCATGATGATTTCAATGATGCTCACATAAAAGATAAGAATTGAAACATAAAGAGAGCATCATGAAGAATATGACTACCACATTTAAGTCTAACCCACTTCCTATGCATAGGGATTTTGTGAGCAAACAATTTATGGGAACAATAATCAACTAGCATACGGAAGCAAAACAAGCATAACTTCAAGATTTTAAGCACATAGAGAGGAAGCTTGATATTATTGCAACTCCTACAAGCATATATTCCTTCCTCATAATATTTTTCAGTAGCATCATGAATGAATTCAACAATATAACTATTACATAAAGCATTCTTTTCATGAGCCAAAAGCATAGAATTTTTATTACTCTCCACATAAGCAAAATTCTTCTCATTCAGAATAGTGGGAGTATCATAAGAAACTCGAATACTATAAATTGTTTCCACATTAAAAGAGTAATGTTCAGAAAAAGGGTACTCATAATCATGACAAGTTTTATAAATATAATCATCTCTACTTTTTATAGCATAAGTGTCATCACAATAATCATCATAAATAGGAGGCGTGCTATCATCATAATAAATTTGCTCATCAAAACTTGGGAGACTAAAAATACCATCTTCATCAAACATAGCATCCCCAAGCTTGGAACAAACATTAATTGCAGCAAATAAATTCTCAAACATGTCATTCTCATCAAACATAGCATCCCCAAGCTTGGGCCTTTTCATATCATAAGCATAATCACTCTCATCATTAATAGTATGGATAGCACCAATAGTATAACAATTATCATCATCACAATGAGTAATATGAGCAACATCATTTGGGAGGGATACCTTTTTACCTTTGCTTCTCCGTCTTTTCTTTTTCTTCTTCACATTAAGTGTGGGTTTAATCCTCTTTTTTTGGATCTCCTATTAATGAGTTTGGTTGAGTAGAAGGCTCCTCCTCGTTACCTGATTCATCATAAGAAATAATAGGAGGATTTTGGGAAATCTCTTCCCTTTCATTAGTATTATCTTTATCTTCTATTTGTTTCTTGTCCTTATGTAATTGGCAATATAAGGATTTTTAATGCAATTCACCGCACAATACATATAAATTTCCTCTAGATCAAAATCAAGAACTTTATCAAGGACAAATTCTGGAAGATCCTTAGTTATACATTTTATTTCTTCATAACCCACAAGCAAACTAAGTTCATTATGATGCGCAAGGGAAATCAAGTCATCACAATTTTTGGACACGATTCGATCATGAAACAATTTGCATTGGATATTTAAATGACCACGCTCATTGCAAAGTTCACAAGGGTGGCTAAGAAAATTTAAATTTTCAGCACAAACATCTAGCCTTTCTTGCAACCATTTAGTTTCTAAATACTTATGCCTCTTGCAAAATCTATCTTCCCTATTTGGTGTGTACTTGCAAACTCTATGCACTCCACAAAAATTGACATGCTTATAAGAGACATTTTCATCATGACTAGTGCAATCATCATTAGTACTATGGATATTCAAAGAGTTCGTACTAACAACATTGCAATAATGCTCATCATTCAAGGATTTAGTGCCAAACATTTTAATGCATTCTTCTTCTAACACTTAGGCACAATTATCGGAATCCTTATTTTCACGAAAGACATTAAAAAGATGAAGCATATGAGGCAACCTTAATTCCATTTTTTGTAGTTTTCTTTTATAAACTAAACTAGTGATAAAACAAGAAACAAAAAGATCCGATTACAAGATCTAAAATATACCTTCAAGCGCTAACCTCCCCGGCAACGGCGCCAGAAAAGAGCTTGATGTCTACTACACAACCTTCTTCTTGTAGATGTTGTTGGGACTCTAAGTGCAGAGGTTTGTAGGACAGTAGAAAATTTCCCTCAAGTGGATGACCTATGGTTTATCAATCCGTGGAAGGCATAGGATGAAGATGGTCTCTCTCAAAAAACCCTGCAACCAAATAGCAGAGAGTCTCTTGTGTCCCCAACGCACCCAATACAATGGTAAATTGTATAGGTGCACTAGTTCAGCGAAGAGATGGTGATACAAGTGCAATATGGATGGTAGATAAAGGTTTTTGTAATCTGAAAATATAAAAACAGCAAGGTAACTAATGATAAAAGTGAGAAAAAATGGTATTGCAATGCTTGGAAACAAGGCCTAGGGTTCAGACTTTCACTAGTGCAAGTTCTCTCCACAATAATAACATAATTGGATCATATAACAAACCCTCAACATGCAACAAAGAGTCACTCCAAAGTCACTAATAGCAGAGAACAAACGAATAGATTATTGTAGGGTACGAAACTGCCTCAAAGTTATCCTTTCTGATCGATCTATTCAAGAGTCCGTAGTAAAATAACACGAAGCTATTCTTTCCGTTCAATCTATCGTAGTTTTCATACTAGAATAACACCTTAAGAAACAAATCAACCAAAACCCTAATGTCACCTAGATACTCCAATGTCACCTCAAGTATCCGTGGGTATGATTATAAGATATGCATCACACAATCTCAGATTCATCTATTCAACCAACACAAATAACTTCAAAGAGTGCCCCGAAGTTTCTACTGGAGAGTCAAGACGAAAACGTGTGCCAACCCCTATTCATAAGTTCACGAGGTCACGGAACTTGCAAGTTGATCACCAAAACATACATCAAGTGGATCACGTGAATATCCCATTGTCACCACAGATAAGCACATGCAAGACATACATCAAGTGTTCTCAAATCCTTAAAGACTCAATCCGATAAGATAACTTCAAAGGGAAAACTCAATCCATTACAAGAGAGTAGAGGGGGCAAACATCATAAGATCCAACAATAATAGCAAAGCTCGCGATACATCAAGATCGTGTCGAATCAAGAACACTAGAGAGAGAGAGAGATCAAACACATAGGTACTGGTACATACCCTCAGCCCCGAGGGTGAACTACTCCCTCATCGTTATGGAGAGTGCTGGGATGATGAAGATGGCCACTGGAGAGGGATTCCCCCCTCCGGCAGGGTGCCAGAACAGGTCTAGATTGGTTTTTAGTGGCTACAAAGGCTTGCGGCGGCGGAACTCATGTTCTAGGTTATTATCTGGAGGTTTATGTATTTATAGGAATTTTTGGTGTCGGGAACAAGTCAGGGGGGTCCCCGAGTCATCCACGAGATAGGGCGGCGTGCCCGGGGACTAGGCCGCGCCCCCACCCTCGTGGACGGCCCGGGACTCTTCTGTCCCAACTCTTTTACTCTGGGGGCTTGTTTTGGTCTAGAAAAAATCATCAAAAATTGGCATGTCAATTGGACTCCATTTGGTATTCCTTTTCTGTAAAACTCAAAAACAAGGAAAAAACAGAAACTGGCACTGGGCTCTAGGTTAATAGGTTAGTCCCAAAAATCATATAAAATATCATATAAATGCATATAAAACATCCTAGATGGATAATATGATAGCATGGAACAATAAAAAATTATAGATACGTTGGAGACATATCAGATGTCATCGGGGAAGAGGCTCCGGCTGGGCAGCAGTGAGGTGTCGGACGGATGAGGAAGGGGTTTCGCGGCTGGAGTAGAGAGGTTATGGCGGCCTGGGATTTCGAATGGTGAAAAGGAGGCGGCGGGAGGGGGAACCATGACTTAGGGACACGCTTGTCCAAAATGTAGGGTGTGTTACAAAAGTACCCCCACTGATTTAAACTAGCGGCCCTTTCGGCTCAGGGTTAGAAGCGGGATTTCTGGTGTCGGGATTTGGCAGCTGGAGGGAGTTTTGGCGCGCATTGTAAATTCGGGATAGCAAGGCGCGTGTTGTGAAGGCGCGAGTTTTTGGAGCACGATATCTGAATTTTCGGGATATAACAAGACATGGGTTGAATTTTAGGGCCAAGTCTAACGTGTAATATTGTATGTACCAAATCAATTCGCACTTCCCTCAACGAAAAAACAAAATAGATAAAACTATTCACAGCACACAAAGAGAGAGTATTGTCCCGTTTTACTGTACAAATTCTATTCAAAGCTATGAATCCATGTTATATCCAATTAATTTTTTCTTTGGCTGTATAATGCATGTAAACTACTCATGCCAACATTTTAGTGCATTCCAAATGTCTATACTACCGCTGCAATTCGAACTAAATTTGAATTCATGTCTCTATTTGAATAAGAATCTACAATCATGATTGTTGCCAACTTAAACCATCATTCGTGTATTATCTTAACAACACACCACGTGATTACTATAGAGATAGATATGAACTATGTGTACTATATGAACTCGAATTCAAATTTTTGAATAAACTTGATGTTGATTCCAAATTATAGTACATTTGATGTACTAACTAGATCTTGATAATCTAAACCATAAGTTCCATATGTACACTGTGTTTATCACACAAAGTATAGAGCCCCGCCCTTACATTATGACAAGTATTTGGCCCTGAGCTGCAAAAGTCACACATTATCACAAATTATAAAAAATGTTCTATATATTATATGTAGTACTAGCAAGATGCCCATGCGTTGCATGGAACATCAAGATGCATTTGTATGAGTTGTTTATCTTGTCGGAGAAAAGGATGAATGAGGGAAGGCCTTATTTGCAAATGTGGAGAGGTGTGTGGGTATCTTTTTTTCAAAATTGCCATAGTTTCCTTCCTATTTGTCAGATATAAACTGGACGACCTATATTGCAGGAGGGCAGGCACACCGTCATCACCAACTCTGTTTTTTATATATAAAATATATATTATATGTAGTATAACATGTTCATAACCACACCATGTGTATCACTGTTATATATATTCATGCATGCGTCGGTTTAAAACACTATGATAAATTCTTCAAATATCCAAATTCACTTTTATAATGAATTATGATTTCTATTCATCCTTTACACCCACACAATCCTCTTATCTTTGTAGCTAGCACTAACTTTCTCTCATGCATGCACACGCCCGCCTCCCTCTCACCCCCCCTCAGCATTCTCTAGCTCCATCGCACAACTTCGTCTTTTCACTTTAGGTCGTTCACCCACGGTGTGTGTAGGCCCCCAGCTCCTTCTTTCCGGCACACACCGATCGATATGCCTCTCTAGCCACATGTGCCTACCACAAACACAAGCTTTCCCTCTTCTCTTCTCACCATCCATGCCTCACCCCAACCCCTCTTTTCATCGATCTCATACTCGCACACTCCTTCCCTTCGATATAGTATTGAAGGAAATATGCCCTAGAGGCAATAATAAAGTGGTTACACTACTGCAGGATGCTGCTAACGCGACACTACGATCAGAGACCCTTCGAGAAACTATGTGCGATGCAATAATCGCAAACGGTGGTGTATGAAAACCGTCAAAAAAGGTGCAAAACATTTGCGATGGAGGATGCATCAAACACGGTTCAGATTTTAGTTGCGTGCGCGATAAAGGGCATATGGTTCAGCTCAATTAACTATTTGCGACAAGGAGGAACAAAAGAAACGAGCAGCTAGATGAAGGCGTGTGCGATATACAACATATGGTTCACTAGGATGAACTGTGTGTGATTAGGCAACACAAAAGAAACGGTTAGCCCGATCAAGGTGTGTGCGATGTACATCATACGGTTCACTCAGATGAACTATTTGTGACTAGGCAAGAGAACAAAAATGGTTCAATATAGCAAGATGTGTGTGATACGCGGCAAACAGGTTTGTAATCAGAAATGTGTGCGAAAACCGATAATAACACAGACGATTGCTTGTAATAAGACGTAGGTGATATGCCCTGTCTACACAACATCTATTGGCCATTGTGGGACAGGCGGTCATCCGGATACGCCATAAGGATGTGAAGAGGCATTCCTATCAGCAAGGACTAGCTGTTCCACCAGTAGCTCATGTAAGAAAACTATCAAGTTAAGTGTGCTCAGGTGGAGCAGCCATCGGATGGGTGACTGGATGGGAAGTTGTGTCGACGACCGAAATTCCCCATTCCCTCAGCTAATTTAATCTCGAGGTCCTTGTTTTTTATTTTTTTATTTTTTAAAACATGTTAAAGAAGGTCTACCGCATTACTTTTTCACAATGTGCGATACGTGGCATACAGTTGATCCATCCGACCTATTTGTGATGGAATAGGCCGTGTGTGTTGTGGGCAAACGCTTGCTAGTATTCAATCGTTTGGGATTGATGAATTCATCACCGACGGGTTCCCTAGTGTGGTCCGTGTTCATCTGATCATCATCTACTTCTTGTGCTAGCTCGATGCTATGTTTCCATTAATTGATGGCGTTTGATGAACACACCACCGTTTCCCACCACCCTGCTATATTGCGCATAGGGGGCGTGCGACGCACGGAGGCGACAAGCGCAGCCTATAGCACATCCACCTTTTCCAAGCATGACAACTCACCAAAGCACCACCTCTGCCATCAACCTCGTCGACGAGGAAAACGAGCAGGCGCCACGGCCCGTCGAGGCCAAAGCGCTCCCCGGCCACGCGATGGACGACGCCGTGATGCGCGTCATCGCCAGGGTTGAGCAGACCTTTGGCGCATGGCGCTTGAGCGCCGCGGATCAATATAGGCATGTCAGCACCGACAGGCTGCAGCTCGCCACACAACATGATCGATGGCGCGCCGCAGAGCAATCTAGGCACGTCCGCGCCGATAGGCTGCGGCTCACCGCACGACGAGACATTTGGAGCGTATCAACGCGTCCACGACGAGACAGTTGGAGTGCCGCAGAGCGAGAGGCGCGGCGTGCTACCTCTTGAGCATGCGTTGGTTTTCCCTTGAAGAGGAAAGGGTGATGCAGCAAAGTAGCGTAAGTATTTCCCTCAGTTTTTGAGAATCAAGGTATCAATCCAGTAGGAGACTACACGCAAATCGCCTAGTACCTGCACAAACAAATAAAAACCTTGCAACCAACGCGATAAAGGGGTTGTCAATCCCTTCACCGCCACTTGCAAAAGTGAGATCTGATAAAGATAATAAGATAAATATTTTTGGTGTTTTTGTGGTATAGATTGGAAAATAAAGGTTGCAAAATAAATAGTAAACTAGAATTGTAGATTGGAAACTTATATGATGTAAAGTAGACCCGGGGGCCATATGTTTCGCTAGTGGCTTCTCTCAAGATAGCATGTATTACGGTGGGTGAACAAATTACTGCCGAGGAATTGATAGAAAAGCGCATAGTTATGATGATATCTAAGGCAATGATCATGAATATAGGCATCGCGTCCTTGTCAAGTAGACCGAAATGATTCTGCATCTACTACTATTACTCCACACATCGACCGCTATCCAACATGCATCTAGAGTATTAAGTTCCTAAGAACGGAGTAACACATTAGGCAAGATGACATAATGTAGAAGGATAAACTCAAGCAATATGATATAAACCCCATCTTTTTATCCTCGATGGCAACAATACAATACGATACATGTCGTTTCCCTTTCTGTCACTAAGATCGAGCACCGCAAGATTGAACACAAAGCTAAGCACTTCTCCCATTGCAAGAAAGATCAATCTAGTAGGCCAAACTAAACCGATAATTCGAAGAGACTTGCAAATATATCAAATCATGCATATAAGAATTCAGAGAAGAATCAAATAATATTCATAGATTATCAAGTTCATAAACCCACAATTCATCGGATCTCGGCAAACACACCGAAAAAATAGTTACATCGAATAGATCTCCAAGAAGATCGAGCAGAACTTTGTATTCATATCCAAAGAGAGAGAAGAAGCCATCTAGCTAATAACTGTGGACCCGAAGGTCTGTGTTAAACTACTCACACATCATCGGAGAGGCTATGGTGTTGATGTAGAAGCCCTCCATGATCGAATCCCCCTCCAGCACATCACCGGAAAAGGCCCCAAGATGGGATCTCACGGGTACAGAAGGTTGCGGCAGTGGAAAAGGTATTTTGTGGCTCTCCCCGAAGGTTTCAGGGTATAAGAGTATATATAGGCCCACGAGGGTGGGGGCGCGCCCTCCTGCCTCATGGATTCCTTGCTGCTTCCTTGATGTCCACTCCAAGTCTCCTGGATTGCGTTGGTTCCAAAGACAATCCTCGCGAAGGTTTCATTCCGTTTGGATTCCATTTGATATTCCTTTTTTGCGAAACACTGAAATAGGAAAAACAACAACAATTTTCACTGGGCTTTCGGTTAATAGGTTAGTCCCAAAAATAATATAAAAAGGTATATTAAAGCCCATTAAACATCCAAAACAGATAATATAATAGCGTGGAACAATAAAAAATTATAGATACGTTGGAGACATATCAAGCTTCCCCAAGCTTAATTCCTACTCGTCCTCGAGTAGGTAAATGATAAAAACAGAATTTTTGATGTGGAATGCTCCCTAACATAATTTTCAATATTGTGGCATGAATGTTCAGATCCAAAAGATTCAATATAAAAGTTTAATATTGACATAAAAATAGTAATACTTCAATCATGCTAACCAAGCAATTATGTCTTATCAAAATAACATAGCCAAAGAAAGCTTATCCCTACAAAATCATATAGTTTGGCCATGCTTCATTTTCGTCACACAAAATGCTCCCATCATGCATAACCCCAATGACAAGCCGAGCAATTGGTTCATACTTTTTAACGCGCTTCAGCCTTTTCAACTCTTATGCAATACATGAGTGCAAGCCATGCATATAGCACTATAGGTGGAATAGCATATGATGATGGGGGTTATGTGAGAAGATAAAAAAGGAAATAGTCTCACATTGACGTGGCTAATCAACGGGCTATGGAGATGCCCATCAATTGATGTCAATGCGAGGAGTAGGGATTGCCATGCAACGGATGCACTAGAGCTATAAGTGTATGAAAGCTCATCAAAAGAAACTAAGTGGGTGTGCATCCAACTTGCTTGCTCACGAAGACCTAGGGCATTTTGAGGAAGCCCAACATTGGAATATACAATCCAAGTTCTATAATGAAAAATTCCTACTAGCAAATGAAAGTGAGAAAATAAGAAACTCTCTATCATGAAGATCATGGTGCTATTTTGAAGCACAAGTGTGGAAAGAGGATAGTAAAATTGTCCCTTCTCTCTTTTTCTCTCTTTTTTTGTTTGGGCTTCTTTTGACTCTCTTTTTATTTGGGCTTACACTATTAGGGAAAAGCCTAGCAGCAGCGAGGGTTTTGGGCCTCTCAGTAGCGTGGGTGCCGGCGCTACTAATAAGGCACTACAGCTAACGTATAGCAGTAGCGCCTGTTGTCCCACGCTACTGCTATACATGAATAGCTGTAGCGCTCTTTGGGAAAGGGCACTACTGATATTATCTGCAGCGCTGTTTGCTGGGACGCGCTACTGGTAAGGAGGCGCTACTGCTAAATTTCCCCCCTCGCTGCTACTAGTTTATTTATTAGTTTTTTTCCTGCATATTTGTTTTGTATTTGTTTTGTATTTGAATACGCTTTATACAATAATCTTTAGCATATCATACACATACAAATATAAGCATAGCATATACATACAATTAGTCTCATCAAATCATGTCATCATCATAATCATCATCCAACACAAAGTGGTCTCTCGTCATCATCTCGAAAATAGCGATACAAGTCTCGATTACTTGCAAATACATCGTCATCCATCTAAACAATGATATACGCGAGAAGAGCTATCACTTTGAGAACATGACTTCGTATCCCTCTCTCGCATTAGCGTGAACCTAAACTAACTACTACCTGTCACTCGGAAACCGGAAACCGGTACACCTGGGCGGCCTGACACTCTGGCCACTTGTCGTATATATACTCCTGGCATAGCACTTCTTCGCCATCTATGATCTATGCACCTGCATCATCACATGAGTCGATGATATGCAACATATATAGTTGAGCAACAGAAAGAGACAGACTTGGCAAAAATAGAAACAACATATCATAAGCATAAATAACAAAGTTCATCGTACCCCAAAATGCCCTAACTAGAGTGATTTTCGCTAGTCGAGGAGGAGGACGGTTTAATTACATCACAAATAAAGTTTCACCGTGCATAACTCAAAGTTTTGTCATACAGAAAGTATGGACTAAACGGACACATTGTCATATATCGACAATCACTCCAACATGTCGTTCCATCCATCCAAGTCAGGGAGATAGTCCCCGAGCCTAGTGAAAGGCTTTAGGTCGAGATGCTGAGAGGCTATCCATGTTCGGACGTCTTCCCGCGACATTTGTCCTTCTCCGTAGAACATCCCTGTTTTTCCGACGACCTCCTTCATGATGATTTGGGCAAGTTCGTGCTGGATGTTATAGAACTCAGCTCGAAGTCGATGATCCTCGATATCTCCTATGTCCTTTGCCCATTGCAGAATATGGGCATCGCCGGAAGAAGGTGCCATGCGAAGGTTCTGGTGATCCCGTCTGTACTCCAGCATGTGGTGTAGGACATAGAATCCATCATTAAGAGAATTGTTCGGTTGCTGGATGCAGCAGAAGTCGGTCTTATGGCCGAAGGCGACCCTGCCGCCCCTTATCTTCTTGTCCCTGACCTCTCCACCCATTGATTTGTAGTAATACATAGCACTGTCGAGAACATCCTTGATGTGGGTGTAATCCTTCTTGTGAATGTTCTTCTACGAGTCCAAGTAAAGAGCGTGGGAGAATCGGGGGTAGAGGATGATGAGGACGGCGCGCCCGCCGCTGCGCAAAATAAGTCCTCAAATTAATTAGCCTCCACTGTGCAAATGAATGATTGAAATCGAAGGAAGGATAGCAGTGCG
This sequence comes from Triticum aestivum, assembly GCF_018294505.1. Classification (NCBI taxonomy): domain Eukaryota; kingdom Viridiplantae; phylum Streptophyta; class Magnoliopsida; order Poales; family Poaceae; genus Triticum; species Triticum aestivum. Next base: position 226,077,928 of record NC_057812.1, on the reverse strand, counting down.
GATGACTTACACGGGATGATAAGGCACGAGAATCGCCCCCTTGTCCTTATTGGCGAGCATGAAACTGGCGATGCAATCCCTCGCGTATTCACGGTGCTTTGTGCAGACTCCCAAGAAGCCCTCGTGCATGTAGTACGGGTCAGCGACACAGATATGAGATATCTGCTCAACCCGGATGATGTAGTTCATGTGCAAGGCATAAAGGCGGACAAACGTAAAATCCAGCTTCTTCACGTGAAACATGTCGAATATGTAATCGAATTGAAGGAAGAACTTATCCGCGGGTAAGTTGTCGACGTACGACATTTGCCGCGGAATGTTAACCACGTAGAGTGGGTATCCTGGATCTTTCGAGGCGATGAGGTCTTTCTCTACCCGCAGCACATCGTCATGATGTCTCTTTAGATCGCCGAATCTGGCCCGTAGCGCTGTTGCAGGTAGGATTGGTTGACCAGGGATATGCCATTTATCCGCATCGGGGATATCTATACGGTCCTCAAGCCGAGGCTGCTGGATCATAGAAATAGCTTTTTTTCCTTTCCTTGCTCTCTTCCTAAACTTCTTTACTACCGGAGGGTCGTCCATAATACGCTGAGACGGCAATTTAGGCACCGACTCATGACGCTCAAACCCTGAGGAGGCTCCAGTATAGACATACTGTTTAGCAGCACCATCGTCGTCCTCATCCTCAATCATGGCGACGTCATCAGCGACTAATGGAGCCTCCTCCTTACCCCGTCCGCTATCACCCAACCCGACACCCGATGCTAATTGGGTAGGTGGGGTGTTGATGTTCATACCTTGCTGAAGCTGCGTGCTCGTGGGTGTGCTCCCGGCCGCCTCCAGACGAAGCAGACTCTTTGGCCACAATAGGACCCACCCAGCATTGCAACAATCACCAAGCCGCCGCGGTGTCTCATCGTCATCCCCTAGTAGTACTGGAGGAGGCAAATTCTTGTGGCCCGGTTTGACACTGGCCACGGAAACCTTGAAGACGTTCGGGGGGATCAGCCAACTGTGGAACAATGGTTCCTTCGGCTCCATTATCGTTGCCTTCCCCACATCCACCTTCTGGTCGCCGTTGGTGTACAATATGGCACGGGGTTTCGTCGGCCTGCAAAGAAAAGTCTGCGACATGAGACATCCGAAAGGCAACGAAAACGGGAGATTATACATTTATATTGAAGGGGGCCGGTGTGACAGATACCGTGAGGGCGTCGAGCTCAGCCAGAGATGAAGCACCGCCTAGCACATCCAGTGCAGGAGCCGGTGCGGGAGTAGGTGCAGCTGCAGGTGCTGGTACAACGCTAGTGGAGCTGCTCCCCGCCAAGAAGTCAGCAAGGGGAAAGTCCACTGCATTTTTTTCTGGATTTTGCCTGGTCCAATTGAAAACGGTCGGAACCAAGGTAGTAGAAATATCTACAGCCACCTCAGTGTCAGCGCCGGTCTCGATGTCGGTCTGAGTCTGAGCGCCAGTCTCAGTCTCAGCGCCGGTCTGTGTGTCGGTCTCAGTCCCCGATGCCACCAGTGGGCCCAGCAATAACATCGGTTGATCGTCGGTAAGGCTAAAAAATTCGTCTGCCGCCCGGTAGGCGTCGTCGCAATCACCAGAACCCTGTCCTTCATTGTTGCTAGCCATGTTTTCCTATGATTAAATCTAGTCAATTAATTCTAGACCTAATAAAATGAATAATGACATAAAAAAGGCATATTGTTTTGCAGTAATGTTGACTCCTTCCTGGTGCGGCAAATCACGGGCACTCGGTATGTCCTAGTTTGTAGCACAAGTCATGCCGAAATTCACGGAAAATTTCGGCATGACCTTTGCTAAAAAGTGGACAAATCGAGAACCTGAAATTTGCCGGAACAGAAATGAATCAACATTCCGGCAAAACATAGGCCACTCAGCATCATTCCCTGGAAACAGTGTTCAAATATCCCTCTTCGACACCGCAACACATGTCCAAATATACACGAGCAACCACATGTCCAAATTTCACAAGCTAATTCAAAAACAAAGTGTAGAAGAAAATTCATTTAACTACTAATAGAACAAAATTCAGTTAACTTTAGTGCTCTATAATGATGAAAGGAAAAAAATTTCAGTTAACTACTAATTTCATTCATTTAGGTTATTCATTTAACATCACCTAATTAACCTACTGTACCACTACTACTAGCAGCACTAATAACCTAATTAACCTAGCAAAACTCTAGTGCCCTAACTGAAAAACATCAAATTAACATCTACTAGTACCACTATTGCCCTAACCTAATTAACATCTACTAGTATCACTATATACTATACAAGCAACATCTACCCTAACTAAACCCTACTGCCCTAACTAACTTTTGTTGTAAACCAATTTTTTTGCTCTAAACTAATTTTTGCTCTAACATCTACTACTTAACATCCTTTGCTCTAAACTAAATTTTTTGCTATAAACTAACTTTTTCTCTACTAATTTTTTCTCTAAAATGCAGAGAGAGATAAGTGGGGGGGACTTACAGAGAGGGGAGAGACGGTGGCGGTGAGGTGCTCGGTGACGGAGGCAGGGGCGGAGAGGGCGGGCTCAGGCACGGGCAACGATGGTCCTGGGCAGGCTCGGGCGGCGGTGAGGTGGAGGGCGCCGACGGTGACGTCGACGGCGGTCTCGGGCGGTGGCGGTGAGGCTGAGGGCGGCGTCGGGCGGCGGCGGTGAGGATGACGGCGGCCTCGGGGGGAGACGGTGAGGTTGCGGGCGTCCACGCCGGAAGGAGATGGCGGCGAAGTGGGGCAACGGAGAATTGGGGAGACGGCGGCGAGGGTGAGGGATTTGGGGAAGAAGTGGTGGTCGGGGGGCGGGGGGGGGGGGGGGGGACCGCTGTTGAAGTGAAACGTAACGGTAGCGCGTTTCTGAAAATGCGCTATAGCTAAGTTAGCTATAGCGCGTTTCCTGAAACCCGCTACTGCTATTCCTTTCTCCTTTTTTACCTTTTTTCTTTTATTTTTCTTTACATTTTATTTTTTTCCTTTTTCCTTTTTCTATTTCTTTCATTTTCATTTACTTTTCTACTTGTTTTTCACTTTATTTTATTTCCGGTAGCAGCAGCGCCTTACACGTAAGCGCGCTACAACTAAGGAGAGTAGTAGTAGCGTTGGGCCAGTATACACGCTACTGCTAGGTTGGGCTAGCCATGCGCGCCCAGTTTAAACATAGCAGCAGCACTTTTCGCTAGTACGCGCTGCTGCAAAAGTCATAGCAGTAGCGCGCTTTATTTATGCGCGCTGCTACTAAGTAGCAGTAGCGTTTGATTTTGTACAATGCTACTAGTAAGATTCTGTGTATAGGCTTTTCCCTAGTAGTGTTATTTGGCCTCCTTTTTTATTTCACCTCACATGGGACAATGTTCTGATAATGATGATCATCACACTTTTATTTACTCATAACTCAATGTTACAACTCGATACTAGAGCAAAAATATGACTCTATGTGAATGCCTCCGGCGGTGTACCGGGATATGCAATGAATCAAGAGCGACATGTATGAAAGAATTATGAAAGTGGCTTTTCCACAAATACGATGTCAACTACATGATCATGCAAAGCAATATGACAATGATGGAGCGTGTCATAATAAACGGAACAGTGGAAAGTTGCATGGCAATATATCTCGAAATGGCTATGGAAATGCCATAATAGGTAGGAATGGCGGCTGTTTTGAGGAAGATATAAGGAGGCTCATGTGTGATAGAGCATATCGTATCACGGGGTTTGGATGCACCGGCGAAGTTTGCACTAACTCTCGAGGTGAGAAAAGGAAATGCACGGTACCTTAGAGGCTTGCAAATTGCGGAAAGGTAAGAGTGTGTATGCTCCATGGACTCACATTAGTCATAAAGAACTCATATACTTATTGCAAAAATTTATTAGCCCTCGAAGCAAAGTACTACTACACATGCCCCTAGAGGGAAAGATTGGTAGGAAAAGACCATCACTCGTCCCCAACCGCCACTCATAAGGAAAGCACTCAAAGAACACCCCATGCTTCAAATTTGTCACACAGTGTTTACCACACGTGCATGCTACGGGACTTGCCAACTTTAACACAAGTATTTCTCAATTTCACAATTTCCAAACTAGCATTAGTCTTAACATTATCACCTTTATATCTCAAAACATCTATCATGTATCATAGTATTCAATGCACTCTATATGAAAGTTTTTATCATACCCATCTTGAATGCCTATCATATTAGGACTAATTTTATAGCCAAAGCAAATTACCATGCTGTTCTAAAATACTCTCAAAATAATATAAGTGAAGCATGAGAGATCAATAATTTCTACAAAATAAAACCACCACTCTGCTCTAAAAAATATAAGTGAAGCACTAGAGCAAAATTATCTAGCTCAAAAGATATAAGTGAAGCACATAGATTATTCTAATAAATTCCGATTCATGTGTGTCTCTCCCAAAAGGTGTGTAAAGCAAGGATGATTGTGGTAAACTAAAAAGCAAAGACTCAAATCATACAAGACGCTCCAAGCAAAACACATATCATGTGGTGAATAAAAATATAGCCTCAAGTAAAGATAGACGAAGACGTAAGAGGGGATGCCTTTCGGGGCATCCCCAAGCTTAGGCTTTTGGTTGTCCTTGAATTTTACCTTGGGGTGCCTTGATCATCCCCAAGCTTAGGATCTTGCCACTCCTTATTCCATAGTCCATCAAATCTTTACCCAAAATCTTGCAAACCTCACAACACAAAACTCAACAGAAAATCCCATGAGCTCCGTTAGTATAAGAAAACAAACCACCACCTTAAGGTACTGTAATGAACTCATTATTTATTTATATTGGTGTTAAAGCTACTGTATTCCAAATTCTCTATGGTTCATACCCTGTCGGAGTAAATGACCACGGGTAGCCTGGCCGGCTCCCCCAGGCTCTTCGGAAAAATCATAGGCCGATCGAGCCTTCAGGCATCCAAGACATGGGGCCACCTTCCTCCGGCTGGATACCTCTCAGGCCGGCTGCACGAAGGCGGCCCAGCCCTGAAATCCTCGTGAAGGAAACCACGAGAGGGCCGGCTCCAAGAAACCGGCCACGAGAAGGCCGACACCAAGATGCCGGCCCCCCAGCAGGCGGCCGAGATCGTGCCCTCATAGTTTGCACCCACATAACGGCGATGAGACGGGGCGTGGCTACAGTGAAGCCTGCCACCCCCGAATCCCGGAACGCGCATGGCCACAGTGCGTCGTACGGGACGGCCATCACCCGTCCGACGTGGCACTGTTGCCATGTTGACCACGACGTCACCCACGGCGAGCTGTCAGTACGACCCGTGGGTGGTGGGCCCCCTCAGTCAGGGAGACACCTAAAGGCGGCCAGGCCTCCCCCAGTCGGCCCGGCGTGTGGCCGACTCCCAATAGCCGGCTAGCTCACCCACTTGAAGAAGGCGCCCCATTAAGGAGATAAGATGAGGTAAGGCTAAAGCAATAAGCCGCTCGGCGGCAGCACTGTAGCCATGCTTACCACGACAAAGCCCTCGTCACCAGAGGCGAGGCAACAGTAACCAGCCTCCGACACGACCCCCGAGCGGTGGGACCGGCCTGTCGACCTGAAGGCCGGCAGCCGGCGGGGCCCGCCAGTCGGCGGGCCCATTGGTCGGCGGAGAAGCCAGCCAGCATAGACACAGACGGGTGGGGCCCGCGCCCAGCCGGATTACCATTGTACCCATGGGGGGGTAGGCCTATATAAACCCCTAGTGCGCCCATGCAAAGGGATCCCCCTTTCGATAGTTCCAAACACCTCATCAAGAGGAGAAGCGGGCTAGCCTTGCCCTTCCTCATCCTTTCACCAAACAGCTCAAGGAGCCTCTTGTAGCTACTTGTCAATCTAGTGACCATGCGGAGACCCCGCAAAGCAGCAGTAGGGGTGTTATCTCCACGGAGAGCCCTGAAGCTGGGTAAGATCCGCCGGCGTGCATGTCTTCGCCTTATCCCGTTTCTAGGCACCGACGATGTTTTATTGGCTCCCACAATGATAAGCCACCCGTTGGCATATGTCGCACCAACCACCCGACATTTGGCGCCCACAGTGGGGCCAGGTGCACCGTCGTCCGGAGACCTGCTTTGGACGGGAACCCTCTTCCTCCCCAGCGTGCGTAGCCAGCCCGGCTCGCCCGATGGCGCTTGCCCCGACGCGCTGCAAGGCGTCGCTGACGCATGCGCGGCGAGCTGCCTCACCGATCTTCTTGGCGAGGCTCGCATCTCCGACGAGCCCGCATCCGACGCGGGCACAGGCTACCCCGAAAGCCACGTCGTCAGCCTCCTCGACCAACTCCACGTCTCCGGGGAGCTTGCCGCGGACTTGGAGTCGGTTGGCTCCACCGACCCGATGCTTGTCGATTCTGACACAGCATCGCTTGACGCCTTCCCCTCCAACGTGGTAATCATCAACGACCCACTTCCTCGAGCCGACAACAGTGGCAGCGCCATCACCGAGGTACTGGTCATCAGCCACGGCGCCGCCTCTGGCGAAAACGCCCATGATGCCCTGCAGCCAGCACTGCATGACTTGTCCGCTCCCATCCCGGCCAACGCCGACACCGAGACACTGGAGGCACACTGCCTCGCCCTCGTTGCGGAGGGCTAGAAGCTAGCTACCATGAGACGCCTCACCGAGGCTCACCAGCGCGAAGTCGACCGTGCCGCCTTTGGCACGCCGCCTCCCGACGGGCCGAGCCGCGTCGGCATCATCAAGAAACGCGGTGCGGCTATCGTCGACATGCTAGGAGCAGACCGCCCAGTCTATGCCACGCCACTCGAGAACCTATGCGCCGCCCAGGCGCCCGCAGACGAGCTGAATGGACTGGGCCCCGACGAGCTCCCCTACATGACCAGACGCATCCAGCAGCTTATCGACGCGGCCATGGAGCGGCATGAAGCCGGCGTCCGTGCTGAAAGTCCTCCCCCACGCCGAGAGCACGGTGCGACGTCCCGGACGCCAACTGTGGGCAACACCCGCGCAAGGAAAGAAAAGGAGCCGGCTGCCAGCCGCAGCCGAACTCGAATCTCCATCGAGCGTGATGCAGAAGGCCGCTCTCGAGCTGTGGAGTGGCGGGGCGACCCTCCTCGTCCTCCGCCTCATGGGGAGAGATATCCTACGCGCGCCACCTGTCACACATCCGACTCTCAGCAGCCGAGTGGGCCGCTGTGAAGGAGTCGGCGAGAATGATGCCCTCCATCGGATCGACCGTCTAGCACGATCCCTGGCTCTGGAAGAAGAAGATGATGTCGGCCCGCCTTACTTCGGCCCCCGCATCCGCGACGAGCCCTTCCCCAAAGGGTTCTCGCTCCCAAGAGACACGCCCAAGTACAACGGCTCCGTGAAGCCGGAGGATTGGTTGATCGACTACTCCACTGCGGTTAGCATCGCGAACGACAACAGGTGTGTTGCCGTGAAGTATGTCCCCCTCATGCTCCAGGGCACGACGCGCACCTGGCTCAACAGCCTCAAGCCTTACAGCGTCAACAGCTAGCTGGACTTCAGAGAAGCGTTCATCCGCAACTTCACCAGCACCTACAAGCGGGCTCCCAAGCCCCGACAGCTCTCCTTCTGTGTACAAGGGCCCAATGAATCAACTCGCGACTACCTCACGCGTTGGGCCGAGCTCCGCAATTCCTGCGAAGGGGTGCACGAGGTTCAAGCTATAGAGTACTTCACCGCTGGGTGCCGAGAGGGCACCCTCCTCAAGCACCGACTCCTCTGCGACGAGCCGACTACCCTCGATGAGCTGCTGGTCATAGGTGATAAATACGCCACGGCCGATTCCTCAATGAAGACCGAGCTCCGAGTAGACGCCTCCGGGAAGGTGCTCGCTCCGAGTCCCAAGACGCCGACAGGAGACTCCAGCCGACGCCCGTACCATAACGACCACAAGCGCAAGGCTCCCATGCCGCCTTCCACCAGTCGGCAGGTGGCCACAGTCGAAGATGAACAACCTGAAGGGCGGCCCACGCCCAAGAAGCAGAAAGGCAGCAGGCCGGCTTGGCAGCCGGCTTTCTCCTACGATCAAGCACTTGATGCCCCCTGCAAGTTCCACAATGGCGGGAAGCCTTCAAACCACACGACCCGGAAATGCCACTGGCTCACGCAGATCTCCAAGGGCGAGGGGATAGCGCCGCCTCCGCCTGCTGGTCAGCCGCCTCCGGCCCCTCCGCAGCCGGCCGCTCGGCCAGCAGTCAGGGATGTTCAAGACGAGTTCCCCGATGAGCATGCCGCCTACGTTGTCTTTACAAGCCAACCAGAAGATCGGCGTAGCCAGCGCCGACAGCACCAAGAAGTCAACGCAGTTGCCTCCAACAACCCCGAGTTCATGCACTGCTCAGAAAGGCCTATTAGCTGGAGCTGGACTGATCACCCAGAGGTGATGCCGTCTCCCGGCTCTTACGCATTGGTTTTGGATGCCACCCTCGCAACAGAAAGGCGAGCTGCCCGTTTCTCCCACGTGTTGATAGATGGCGGGAGCAGCATCAACATACTGTACCGTGACACCCTGGAGAAGCTGGGCATCAAGATGAAGCAGCTCATGCCTAGTCGGACTGTGTTCCATGGGATCGTACCCGGCCTGTCCTGCTCCCCAATCGGCAAGATCAAGATAGACGTCCTCTTCAGGGACAAGGACCATTTCCGCCGAGAGGCGGTATGGTTTGAGGTAGTGGATTTGGAGAGCCCTTACTACGCGTTGCTAGGCCGATCTGCTCTGGCCAAATTCATGGATGTACCCCACTATGCCTACCTTAAGATGAAGATACCAAGTTCCAAGGGCATCATCACCATAGCCGGAGACTACAAGAAATCCTCCGAGTGTGCGATAGCTAGTAGCTGGCTGGCCGAGTCCCGCGTGATTGCTGAAGAAAACAAGATACTGGATTGAGTCGTGGCCATGGCTGGCAAGCAGCCGACCCTGTCCCCCGACCCCAAGGAGTGTGATGCCCAAGGTTCATTCCAGCCGGCCAAAGAAACAAAGAAGGTACCTCTGGACCTGGAGCACCCAGAAAGGTTTGCCACCATCGGGGCAAACCTGGACAGCAAATAGGAAGGCGAGCTCATCGATTTCCTCCATGAGAATCGGGACATCTTCGCATGGTCCCCCAAGGACATGCCGGGTGTTCCGAAGGAACTCGCCGAGCACAAGCTACACGTCCGAGATGGTGCAAAACCAGTCAAACAGCCCCTCCGCCGACTATCGGAAGAGAAGAGAAGGATTGTAGGAGAAGAGATGGCCCGGCTTCTGGCAGCCGGCTTCATTATGGAAGTTTTCTTTCCAGAGTGGCTCGCCAACCCGGTCCTTGTGCTGAAGAAAAATAACAAGTGGCGCATGTGTATAGACTACACCAGCCTCAACAAGGCCTACCCCAAAGATCCCTTCGCCTTGCCAAGGATTGATCAAGTGATAGACTCCACAACCGGATGCGAGCTGTTGAGCTTCTTGGATGCTTACTCAGGCTACCACCAGATAAAGTTGGATCCAGCTGACTGCCTGAAGACCGCCTTCATCACACCATTCGGAGCTTTCTGCTACCTGACTATGACATTCGGCTTGAGAAATGCCGGTGCCAATTTTCAGCGTTGCATGCAGAAATGCCTCCTCAAGCAGCTCGGCAGAAATGCCCATGTATATGTAGACGATATTGTGGTGAAGACGGAGAAGCAAGACACCTTGGTGGAAGACCTAAGAGAGACATTTGAAAACTTGCGCCGTTTTCAGATCAAGCTCAACCCCGAGAAATGCGTGTTCGGTGTACCAGCCGGCCAGCTTCTAGGCTTCCTGGTCTCCGAAAGCGGCATCGAATGCAACCCAATGAAGATCAAGGCCATAGAGAGAATGGAGATTCCCACCAAGCTACGAGACGTCCAGAAGTTCACTGGATGCTTGGCTTCCCTGAACCGCTTCATCAGCCGGCTCGGAGAGAAAGCTCTCCCCCTCTACCGACTCATGAAGAAGTCCACTCACTTCGAGTGGAATGACCAAGCGGACCAAGCTTTCCACGAGCTAAAGAAGATGCTGACCACGCTGCCTATCTTGGCGGCACCGATTGAGAAAGAGCCCATGCTCCTTTACATTGCCGCCACTAGCCGGGTGGTCAGCACAGTTATCGTGGTCCAGCATCGAGAAGAAGGCCGAGCTCAGCTAGTCCAGAGGCCGGTGTATTATTTAAGCGAAGTATTATCTGCCTCGAAGCAGAACTACCCACACTACCAGAAGATGTGCTATGGTGTGTACTTCGCCGCCAAAAAGCTAAAGCCCTACTTTCAAGAGCACCCCATCACGGTCGTATGTACTGCCCCGCTGGCCGAAATCATAGGCAGCCGGGATGCATCCGGCCGAGTGGCAAAATGGGCCATTGAGTTGGCTCCTTACACGATCTTCTACCAGCCCCGCACTGCCATTAAATCCCAAGCACTGGCCGACTTCCTCGTCGACTGGGCCGAAACCCAGTACCTGCCACCGACCCCCGACTCCACTCATTGGCGGATGCACTTCGATGGGTCCAAGATGCACACTAGCTTGGGAGCCGGCACCATCCTCACCTCTCCCAAGGGCGACAGGCTCAAGTACACATTGCAAATTCATTTTGCCGCCTCCAATAATGTGGCCGAGTACGAGGCGCTCATACACAGGCTCCGGCTAGCCAAAGAGCTCAGCATCCGCCGGATCCTGTGCTATGGCGACTCGGATTTGGTGGTCCAACAGTCATCTAGCGACTGGGACGCCAAGGACACGAACATGGCGAGCTACCGCTTCCTCGTTCAGCAAATCAGTGGATATTTTGAAGGGTGCGAGTTCCTTCATGTACCACGGGCCGACAACGTGCGAGCAGATGCCCTGGCACGAATAGGCTCCACCCGGCAAGCTATACCAACCGGCATTTCTCTCCACCGCCTCCTCAAGCCGTCTATAAAGCCGTCTCCAGAATCTGATTCCATCTTCGTGCCACCTGACCCCGACGCAGTCGGATCCGACTTGGGGAACCAAGTAGGCGGCTCGGGGACTTCGACAGGCGGCCCGGGGACTTCCATAGTCGCACCCGGCTCGGGAACTTCGAAACTCGGCCCGGGGGCTACCGCAGCCAGCTCGGGGACTGCATCGACACAACAGGTGGTGGCCGACTCCAACTCTTCACCACCCAGCCCACCCACCCCAGTCACAGTAGCAGTTTTAATAGCAGAAGAAGTCACAGCTCCATCATGGGCCCAACCCATCCTCAACTTCTTAGTAAACAGAGAGTTGCCAACTGATGAGATCTCAGCAAGACAAGTCCAACGCCGAGCCGGAGCATACACAATAGTAAACCAATAGCTTGTTAGGCGTAGTGTCACTGGAGTCTTCCAGCGCTGCGTCGAGCCAGAAAAGGGCATAGCAATCCTCAAGGACATCCACCAAGGTGAATGCGGCCACCACGCGTCCTCAAGATCACTCGTTGCCAAAGCTTTCCGCCATGGATTCTTCTGGCCGACTACTTTGGATGACGCCAAGGAGCTAGTCAAACACTACAAAGGATGCCAAGTTTTCAGTTCCAAGCAACACCTGCCGGCTTCTGTGCTCAAGACCATCCCCCTCACCTGGCCTTTTGCCGTTTGGGGGCTGGACATGGTGGGCCCATTCAAGACGGCACGCGGCAGCATGACACATTTGCTCGTCGCTTTGGATAAATTTACCAAGTGGATTGAAGCAAAGCCGATCAAGAAGCTGAATGGGCCGACTGCCATGACGTTCATCGCAGATATCACAACCCGGTACGGCATACCACACAGCATAATCACCGACAATGGTACAAATTTTGCAAAGGGAGCACTGGCATGTTTCTGCGCAACACACGTCATCCGGCTGGACCTAGAGTCCGTTGCCCACCCACAGTCAAACGGCCAGGTCGAGCGCGCAAACAGCCTCATCCTCTCCGGCATCAAGCCCCGACTGGTCATGCCACTGGAGCGTTCGGCCGGCTGTTGGCTCGACGAGCTGCCGGACGTCCTCTGGAGTCTGCGCACTACCCCAAACAAGTCAACCGGCTTCACCCCTTTCTTCCTTGTATATGGTGCCGAGGCTGTCATCCCAACTGACATCGAGTTCGACTCACCTCGGGTCACCATGTACACGGAGGTGGAGGCCAAGGAAGCACGAGAAGACAACGTCGACCTGCTGGAAGAAGGCCGGCTGTTAGCCTCAACCGGTCCGCCATCTATCAGCAGGGCCTGCGCCGCTACCACAGCCGGAAGGTCAAGCCAAGATCCTTCCAAGAGGGCGATCTTGTGGTCCGGCTGATCCAGCGAACAACCAGCCAGCACAAGCTCTCGGCCCCTTGGGAGGGCCCCTTCGTCATCAGCAGAGCTTTAGGCAACGACTCCTACTACCTAATCGATGCGCAGAAGCCGAAGGCACACAAGAGAGATGATTCCGGCAAGGAGTCAGAACGACCATGGAATGCCAATCTCCTCCGAAGATTTTACAGTTAAAAAGCAGTACGTAGCACGCTACCTTTTGTACTAAGTACGAGTCAAAGGGTCCCCCGAGGAGCACTCGGGGACTACCCTCTTTTATCTATGAAAGATGAGTATCATGCCTACAATTATGTTACTACATTTACTTTTTTTCATCCGGCATCGGGTTCGACCAGTCGGCCCGGGGACTCGCCGCCTCGAGTTATATCTAAAGTTCTGCCTGCAGTCAGACAAGTAGTGTGCCGGCACCCAAGACCCCTCTTGTCAAAAGTCACAGCTCGAAGAATCGACTGTCCGACTGGCAGGAGCCAAGGGCAGGAAAGGATGCCCACACGAAAAACGGCTAAGGACTAACGAACTTATATAACACGAGCCGCCCCCCGACCCCGCCAACCGGCTACCAGAGCAGCCGGCTGGCCGGCTTCCCGTTCACCTTGCTACAATCTAAGAAAGCTCGAGTACTTGTCTTCCCAAAACAACCAAGTCCTTCTCCAGCCACAGACTGCAGAGCAGCTGTCCGGCTGGGAAGGCGGTGGCCAAGGGAAGGCGGCAAAGGAAAAAGCCAAAAAGATGAAAGCAAACATGAACAGAAGCCAAACACTTGCATGATTATATTTACACAAAAGACCTTTAAAAAGGCAAGCATTCAACATAGTTTAAACACACCCTAGTGGGTGGAACTGCGCAAATTTAATAAACATTGTTCAAAAGAGTAACGAGCAGGAAAAGCAAGGACGGCGGATCAGGCCAAGGGAGCGACGGGCGAGTCAGGCAGGTCGGTGGAGACGGCGGTGCCGGCTGGAGGAGTGGCCGGCTGGCGAGTCTCGGCATGATCATCACCTCTTGCAGGCGGCGCGCTTGCACGCGCCTCGTTGCTGGAGGCACGATCAGGCTGAGGCGGGCTGGTCGCTTCGCTGTCTGACACGTCTTCACCATCCTCTCCCTCTTCCCCTTCGCCCTCATTGCTGGAAGCAATCTCCTCCGCCGAGTCCTCACCTTCTGCCAGGTTCAGCCCGAACCACTCCTCCGGCTGAGCGACGCCGGCATCATCCACCTCAAGGGCAAAAGCGCTGGTGTCGGTGTACTCGGCGATCACCGAGACGCGCTGGACGATAGCCGGCCGCACCGCCTCCAGCTCCTCGTCGGCCTCCTGCCGCCAGGTGCTCAGCTGGTCCAAGTTCAGCCTAGGATACTAAGCTCGGACGAACTCCAGCGTCGGATCGGGCCGCTGACGCCTTCCAAGCCTCGAAGCGGCCGACTGCGACCTCCAGCCAGTCGGCAGTCTGACTTGGGGTGCTCGGAATCACCTCGCCAAGCCAGAGGCGGCCAACACTTGCGCCCCGGCGCGCTGAAGCCGGCGGAGAAGGCGGTGAGCCGGCTGTAGGCGGGCTTGAATCGCCAGAAGCTGCTCCTCAAGTGACCGGCCGGCGCCTGGCGTGATCTCGACCCTTGCCTGCTATCGCGTGTCGCGATGGGCCTCGATGGCTTGGGTAGCGACAACCGAGTAGCCAGGAAAGTAATCTGCACAAAGAAGAAAGCAGCAACACAAAATCAAAAGACGAACCAGATGGCAGGAGGCAGACAAAGAAACGAACAAGAAGGCGGCCTACCGTCGATTAAGTGCGTCGTACGGGGCGGCCATCACCCGCCCGGCGCGACACTGTTGCCATGTTGACCATGACGTCACCCACGGCGAGCTGTCAGTACGACCCGTGGGTGGCGGGCCCCCTCAGTCAGCGAGACACCTAAAGGCGGCCAGGCCTCCCCCAGTCAGCCTGGCGTGTTGCCGACTCCCAATAGCCGGCTAGTTCACCCCCTCGAAGAAGGCGCCCCATTAAGGAGATAAGATGAGGTAATGCTACAGCAATAAGCCGCTTGGCGGCAGCACTGTAGCCATGCTTACCACGACAAAGCCCTCGTCACCAGAGGCGAGGCAACAGTAACCAGCCTCCGACAAGACCCCCGAGCGGTGGGACCGGCCTGTCGACCAGAAGGCCGGCAGCCGGCGGGGCCCACCAATCGGCAGGCCCATTGGTGGGCGGAGAAGCCGGCCAGCATAGACACAGATGGCTGGGGCCCGCGCCCAGCCGGATTACCATTGTACCCCTGGGGGGTAGGCCTATATAAACCCCCCAGGGCGCCCATGTAGAGGGATCCCCCTTTCGATAGTTCCAGACACGTCATCAAGAGGAGAAGCGGGCTAGCCTTGCCCTTCCTCATCCTTTCACCAAACAGCTCAAGGAGCCTCTTGTAGCTACTTGTCAATCTAGTGACCATACGAAGACCCTGCAGAGCAGCAGTAGGGGTGTTATCTCCACGGAGAGCCCTGAAGCTGGGTAAGATCCGCCGGTGTGCATGTCTTCGCCTTATCCCGTTTCCAGGCACCGGCGATGTTTTATTGGCTCCCACAATGATAAACCAACCGTTGGCATATGTCGCACCAACCACCCGACATACCCCCCGATACTAGCCATAGATTCATCAAAATAAGCAAACAACACACGAAAAACAGAATCTGTCAAAAACAGAACAATCTGTAGTAATCTGTAGGTTTCGTATACTTCTGTAACTCAAAAATGTCTACCATACTAGTAAGACCAGGGTAATTTGTATAGTAATCTACTGCAGTTGGAATTGGTATTTTATCGCTCTCTAGTAAAAAATGAAAATTATTCTCGTGAGTGCATACTTTCTGTTTTTGTCAGCAAGGTCAAACAACAATCATCCAAGAAGATCCTAAAGGCTTTACTTGGCACAAACACTGATTAAAACATAAAAAACACAATCATCACAAAGGATAGATTATTTATTTATTACCAAACAAGAACAAAAAGCAAGGGACGAAAATAAAGTTGGGTTGCCTCCCAACAAGTGCTACCGTTTAACGCCCCTAGATAGGCATAAAAAAACAAGAATATATCTAGGTATTGTCATCTTTGGTATGCAATCCATAAGTGGCTCTCATAATAGATTCATAAGGTAATTTAATTTTATTTCTAGGAAAGTTTTCCATGCCTTTCCTTAACGGAAATTGAAATATAATATTTCCTTCTTTGATGTCAATAATTGCACCAATCGTTCTAAGGAAAGTCCTACCAAGAATAATAGGACATGTAGGGTTGCAATCTATATCAAGAACAATGAAATCTACGGGCACATAATTCCTATTTGCAACAATAAGAACATCATTAATCCTTCCCATAGGTTTCTTAATGGTGGAATCTGCAACATGCAAATTTAAAGAACAAACATGAAATTCACGGAAACCTAGCACAACACACAAAGTTTTGGGAATCGTCGAAACACTAGCACCCAAATCACATAAAGCATAACATTCTTGATTTTTGATCTTAATTTTAATAGTAGGTTCCCACTCATCATAAAGTTTTCTAGGGATAGAAACTTCTAATTCAAGTTTTTCTTCATAAGATTGCATTAAAGCATCAACGATATGTTTAGTAAAAGCTTTGTTTTGATCATAAGCATGAGGAGAGTTTAACACGGATTGCAACAAGGAAATAAAATCTATCAAAGAGAAATTGTCATAATTAAATTCCTTGAAGTCCAAAATAGTGGGTTCATTGCTGTGGAAAGTTTTGACCTCTTCAATCCCACTTTTGCATCAAGATCTAAAGACTCTAAATCATTGGGACGCCTTATAGCTAAAGTTGAATCATCTCCAGTCCCATCTTTATCAAGATTCATATTAGAAAACAAAGACTTAATAGGAGACACACCAATCACTTTTGGATCTTCGTCATTATTATCATGAAAACTAGAAGAACACGCTTTTACAAAGCAATCTTTTTTAGCACGCATCCTAGCGGTTCTTTCTTTGCACTCATCAATGGAAATTCTCTTGGGTTTGAGAGACTCATTGATATCATGCTTGGGTGGAATAGTTCGAAGTTTCAAAGAATCAACATCAAGAGAAATTATATCCACGTTCCTAGCCAACTCATCAATCTTAAGCAATTTTTCTTCAAGAAAAGCACTGAAATTCTTTTGCGAATTCTTAAATTCTTTAACACTTGTCTCAAAATCAGAGGCCATCTTATTATAATTTCCATAAGAGTTGTTATAGGAATTACCATAATTATTAGAGGAATTACTAGGGAACGGCCTAGAATTAAAGTTTCCTCTATACGCGTTGTTACCAAATCTGTTCCTACCAACAAAATTCACATCCATAGATTCATTATTATTCTCAATCAAAGTAGACAAAGTCATATCATTACGATCATAAGAAACACTCTTATTAGCAAACAATTTCATAAGTTCATCCATCTTCCCACTCAAGACATTAATCTCTTCTATCGCATGAACATTTTTACTAGTAGATCTTTCGGTGTGCCATTGAGAATAATTAACCATAATATTATCTAGGACTTTAGTAGCTTCTGCTAAAGTGATTTCCATAAAAGTGCCTCCCGAGGCTGAATCTAAAAGATTTCTGGAAGCAAAATTCAATTTAGCATAAATTTTTTTGTATAATCATCCATAAATTCAAACCATGTGTAGGGAAATTACGTATCATTAATTTAATCCTCTCCCAAGCTTGTGCAACATGCTCATGATCAAGTTGCTTGAAATTCATAATATCGTTTCTAAGAGAGATGATCTTAGCGGGAGGAAAATACTTAGAGATAAAAGCATCTTTGCACTTATTCCATGAATCAATACTATTTTTAGGCAAAGAAGAGAACCAAGTTTTAGCAAGATCTCTAAGAGAAAATGGAAATAGCTTCAATTTAACAATATCATTATCCACAACTTTCTTCCTTTGCATATCACACAAATCAACGAAGTTGTTTAGATGTGTAGCGGCATCTTCACTAGGAAGGCCAGAAAATTGATCTTTCATAACAAGATTCCACAAAGCGGTATTGATTTCACAAGATTCAGCATCGGTAGTAGGAGCAATCGGAGTGCTAATAAAATCATTATTGTTGGTATTGGAAAAGTCACATAATTTCGTATTATCTTGAGCCATCATGACAAACAATCAATCCAACACACAAGCAAACAAGAGGCAAGCGAAAAGAGACGAACAGAAAAAGGGCGAATAAAACGGCAAAGGTGAAGAGGGGAGAGGAAAACGAGAGGCAAATGGCAAATAATGTAATGCGAGGGATAAGAGTTTGTGATGGGTACTTGGTATGTCTTGACTTGTGCGTAGATCTCCCCGGCAACGGTGCCCGAAATCCTTCTTGCTACCTCTTGAGCATCCGTTGGTTTTCCCTTGAAGAGGAAAGGGTGATGCAGCAAAGTGGCGTAAGTATTTCCCTCAATTTTTGAGAACCAAGGTATCAATCCAGTAGGAAACTACACACAAATCACCTAGTACCTGCACAAACAAATAAGAACCTTGCAACCAATGCGATAAAGGGGTTGTCAATCCCTTCACGACCACTTGCAAAAGTGAGATCTGATAAACATAATAAGATAAATATTTTTGGTATTTTTGTGGTATAGATTTGAAAATAAAGGTTGCAAAATAAATAGTAAACTAGAATTGTATATTGGAAACTTATATGATGTAAAGTAGACCCGGGGGCCATAGGTTTCATTAGTGGCTTCTCTTAAGATAGCATGTATTACGGTGGGTGAACAAATTACTGCCGAGCAATTGATAGAAAAGCCCATAGTTATGATGATATCTAAGCCAATGATCATGAATAGCGCCCGTGTCAAGTAGACCGAAACGATTCTGCATCTACTACTATTAGTCCACACATCGACCGCGATCCAGCATGCATCTAGAGTATTAAGTTCCTAAGGAAGGAGTAATGCATTAGGCAAGATGACATGATGTAGAGGGATAAACTCAAGCAATATGATATAAATCCCATCTTTTTATCCTCGATGGCAACAATACAATACATGTCGTTTCCCTTTCTGTCACTAGGATCGAGCACCGCAAGATTGAACCCAAAGCTAAGCACTTCTCCCATTGCAAGAAAGATCAATCTAGTAGGCCAAACTAAACCGATAATTCGAAGAGACTTGCAAAGATATCAAATCATGCATATAAGAATTCAGATAAGAATCAAATAATATTCATAGATAATCAAGTTCATAAACCCACAATTCATCGGATCTCCGCAAACACACCGCAAAAAGAGTTACATCGAATAGATCTCCAAAACGATCGAGGAGAACTTTGTATTGAGAACCAAAGAGAGAGAAGAAGCCATCTAGCTAATAACTATGGACCCAAAGGTCTGTGGTAAACTACTCACACATCATCGGAGAGGCTATGGTGTTGATGTAGAAGCCCTCCGTGATCGAATCCCTCTTCGGAAGATCGCCGGAAAATGCCCCAAGATGGGATCTCACGGGTATATAAGGTTGCGGCAGTGAAAAAAGTGTTTCGTGGCTCTCCCCGAAGGTTTCAGGGTATAAGAGTATATATAGGCAAAAGAAGTAGGTCGGTGGAGCTGCGAGGGCCCCATGAGGGTGCGGGCCACGCCCTCCTACCTCATGGCTTCCTCGCTGCTTCCTTGACGCCCACTCCAAGTCTCCTGGATTGCGTTTGTTCCAAAGACGATTCTCGCGAAGGTTTCATTACGTTTGGATTCCGTTTGATATTCCTTTTCTGCGAAACACTGAAATGGGCAAAAAAACAACAATTTGGACTGGGCTTTCAGTTAATAGGTTAGTTCCAAAAACAATATAAAATGGTATATAAAGCCCATTAAACATCCAAAATAGATAATATAATAGCATGGAACAATAAAAAATTATGGATACATTGGAGACGTATCATGGCGCACCGCATAGCAAGAGCGGATCAAGCGACGCCTGCTTGCTGTCGACACGGCGTCGCAGCTGGGTACACGTCCCGACAGTACCCCCATTCCTCGCCAGACTTGCACCAGAGGCCCTTAGCGCCGTACTTGCACCAGAGGCCGGCCTCACCATACTTGCACCGAACGCCCGCCGCGCCGTTCGCATGGGTGCCGCCGTTCGCCTTGTCCACGGCCCACTGGATACCAACGCGCTGGTCCATAGGCTCGACCACCTCCTTGGCCCAGGTGTCCACCTGGGCGTAGTAGAGGAACATGGCTGTCGCATCCTCGAGCTGGTGATCTTCGATGAAATAGCCAACTTGGGGCTCGAGATCACGCCCCAGATGCTGCGAGCGTGTCGACCGCTTGGACGAATGCCTGTACGAGTTCACGCAGAGCCAAGAGCTGCCCTAGGAAAGGGCTGATGGTCATGGTCTCATGGACGCGTTTTATTTTGAAAAGTCGTTTCAACGTGGATAGCTATGTCTTCACAGCAATCATAGTATTGCTCTGTTTCAATGTGTGTACTTTGTTTTCCATTTTTATATGTTCTGTTTCAATGTGTGTATATACGCTTTCCATTCTACATATGTAGATGATAACAGCTAGATTCAAATTAGTATATAAAAACAGATAGAAAATGGAATTCATATTATATATACATTAATTGTTCATTAGATCATCACATAATATATATATAATATCATCACATATACGTGATGATACTTAACTACTAGGTACAATGCATAAAATTGAAAACGATCAATACTAAAACTAATAATCCCTCCTGGGCCAGTATTCCGGCAGCCCCTCGCCAGCAGCTCCCTGGTGTGCGGCGTCTTACCAGTGCGGAGGCAGTACTACGACTCCTCCGCCTCGCAGCGCTTGACGTACCGATCTGCCTCTTGCTGGCGGACGCGTGCGGCCGATCTAGCCATTTCGTTGGGCGCCCACCGGAGCTCCTCATCGATGGCACGCTGGAGCTTATCGACCCACCTCCACGCAGCGACGAGGCGCCCAGCGCCTATGACCTTCCTCACGAAGTACCCATCTTCGTACACCTCCTCAGCACGACGACGTGCCTGCCCTCAAAGCTCCGCCGCCTCCTTTTTCCAGGCGGCATCACGGGCTTCACAGGCCACCTGGTACCTGGCTTCCTCCTCCACCATCTCCTTCTTGAACGCCACTTTCCTAGCTTTCTCAGCCGGCGACAGCGACTTCCACAGACAAAGATTATACTGGCCACAAAACCAATCCAAAGTTGGGGGGTCCGGCGCAACCTCGTCAGGCAACACGTAGGGGTCCTCGTCGCTGCTAGTCGAGTGAGCGTCCTCAGGGGGCGGCGACTCCTCGTCGGCGCGTGGGCAGACCAGCGATGCCATGGCAGAGATTTGAGAGAGAGAGAGGGGGAGCGAGGGGAGGATGTGGATGAGAATACAGGCGGGACGACATGAGCAAGGTAGTATTTATTGGCGGCCGGAATATAGATCGACGGGGACAGTACAAACGTCAGTCGCTGGAATTTATGAGTACTCTAGTTTGAATTACACACAATTCCCGCAGAAAAATCCGTGTGTGAACATAATAGCCAAAATTCATGTGTGAACATAATAGTTCACGGTTTCCAATGTGAAACCGTGTCTGATTAATGATCCCCGCCATTCACCTACCAAACCTCGAGCCGCGAGATAGACTGCCAACCGTGTGGGGGCCGGTGGTCTTGCCAGATCTTTACATTTTCTTTTTTGAACACCAGATATTTACATCGTCTGATGATTATTTAACTCGCACATAAGTACACAAAAATATGATTTTTCAAACCGTTTTGGTTAGGCGTTGCATGTAGATTTAGTTCAAATTTGAATTACGATCATTAAATGGTTAGAAAATCACGTAATGTCTTTAAAAGGTCAAATGACCCTTGGAAATTTCCAAATTTTCACATGACAGTTGTATTAGTGCACGTTAAACATAGAAAAATATTGAAGGCCGTAAGAGGAAGCTATCTCCCGTCTGTCGGCAAACAAGCATTGTTCCCTCTCGGAACCACGAACCTTATAGTGAGTTGCTCCGGTTTGTGAGGGGTGTGTATCCAAACTTTCGTCAAACAGGACAATTTTTTTACCACATCATCTTGGTGGCATGACACTAAATCAAGCAAGGTTTCATGTTTTTATGATAATTTTTTAATTTTTTGGAATTAAAATGCCATGGCATGCACTCCATGCATGTGCCCATGCCTTGACACCAATATGTTTGAAATTTCCTTATAATTTACTGCACATGGAATTAATTAGCACACAAGTACACAAAAATATGATTTTTCAAACCATTTTGGTTAGGCGTTGCATGTAGATGTAGTTCAAATTTGAATTATGGTCATTAAATGGTTAGAAAATCACTTAAATGGATTTAGAAGGTCAAATGACCCCTGAAATTTACAAAATTTTCACATGACAGTTGCACGTTAAACGTAGGAAAAAATTTGAAGGTCGTAAGAGGAAGCTATCTCCCGTTCGTCATCAAACATGCATTGTTCCCTCTTGGAACCACGAACCTTCTAGCGAGTTGCTCAGGTTTGTGAGGGGCGTGTGTCCAAACATTTGTCAAACATGCCAATTTCTTTACCGCATCATCTTGGTGGCATGACATTACATCAACCAAGGTTTCATATGTTTCTGATCATTTTTCTATTTTTTGAATTAAAATGCCATGTCACTCCATGCATACGTATGCATGTGTCCATCTCGTGATACCAATATGTTTGAAAATTCCTTCTAATTTACTGCACATGGAATTAACTCGCACACAAGTACAGAAATATGATTTTTTCAAACTGTTTTGGTTATGTGTTGCATGTAGATGTAGTTCAAATTTTAATTACGGTCATCAAATGGTTAAAAAATGACTTAAATGTCTTTACAAGGTCAAATGACCCCTAGAATTTTCCAAAATTTCACATTATAGTTGTAGTAGTGCACGTTAGACGTAGAAAAAAATTTGAAGGCCGTAAGAGGAAGCTATCTCCTGTTCGTCATCAAACATGCATTGTTCCCTCTCGGAACCATGAACCTTCTAGCGAGTTGCTCCGATTTGTGAGAGGTGTGTGTCCAAACTTTCGTCAAACATGCCAATTTCTTTACCACATCATCTTGGTGGATGACATTAAATCAAGCAAGGTTTAATGTTTTACTGATCATTTTTTATTTTTTTTGGAATTAAAATGACATGGCATGCACTCCATGCATGTACCAATGCCTTGACACCAATATGTTTGAAAATTCCTTCAAATTTACTGCACATTGAATTAACTCACACACAAGTACACAAAAATATGATTTTTCAAACCGTTATGGTTAGGCATTACATGTAGATGTAGTTCAAATTTGAATTACGGTCATTAAATGGTTACAAAATCACTTAAATGTCTTTAAAAGGTCAAATGACGCCTGAAATTTACCAAATTTTCACATGACAGTTGTATTAGTGCACGTTAAACGTAGGAAAAAATTTGAAGGCCGTAAGAGGAAGCTATCTCCCGTTTGTCATCAAACATGCATTGTTCCCTCTTGGAACCACGAACCTTCTAGCGAGTTGCTCCGGTTTGTGAGGGGTGTGTGTCCAACGTTCATAAAACATGCCAATTTCTTTACCACATCATCTTGGTGGCATGCCATTACATCAACCAAGGTTTCATGTGTTTCTGATAATTTTTCTATTTTTTGAATTAAAATGCCATGTCACTCCATGCATACGTATGCATGTGTCCATGTTGTGAGACCAATATGTTTGAAAATTCTTTCTAATTTACTGAACATGGAATTAACTCGCACATAAGTACACATATATGATTTTTCAAACCGTTTTGGTTAGGTGTTGCATGTAGATGTAATTCAAATTTGAATTACGGTCATTAAATGGTTAGAAAATTACTTAAATGTCTTTACAAGGTCAAATGACCCCTAGAATTTTCCAAATTTTCACATTACAGTTGTAGTAGTGCACGTTACACATAGGAAAAATTTGAAGGTCGTATGAGATAGTGTCTCCAAATTTTTAGAGCATGAACCACCGCGGCCAATTCCAGATCACGAGTGGGATAATTTCCCTCATGGGGTCATAGATATCGCGATGCATAAGCTAGTTCCTTGCCATCTTGCATAAGTATGCATCCAAGTCCTTGTCTGGAGGCGTCACAGTACACATCAAAATTGCGGTAGATATCTGGAAGAGTTAACACCGGTGCGGTCGTCAGCCGTATTTTTAGCTCATTAAAACTTTGCTCATAGTCCTCAGTCCATTCAAACTTCTTATCCTTTTTGAGCAGCTCCATCATGGGTTTAGCAATCTTGGAAAACCCTTCAATGAAACAACGGTAATACCTGGCTAATCCAAGAAAACACCGGATTTGTGATATGGTTGTGGGTGGCAACCAATCGAGCACATCCTTTACTTTTCTTGGGTCCACTGCTATACCTTCGGCGGATAGCACATGTCTATGGAACCCAACCTGCTTGAGCCAAAATTCGCATTTACTAAATTTGGCATATAGCTGATGGCCGCGGAGTCGTTGTAACATTGCTTGGAGGTGTTCCTTGTGATCTTCTTCACTCCTTGAGTAAATAAGTATGCCATCGATGAAGACTACCACGAACTTATCGAGGAAGTCCATGAATACCTTGTTCATCATATGCATGAAGAAAGCAGGGGCGTTGGTGAGACCAAAAGGCATCACTGTATATTCATAAAGACGATACCGAGTGGTAAAGGCGGTCTTAGGAATATCCCCCTTTTTAATCTTGAGCTGATATCCAGTCAGTAAATCAACCTTGGAGAATACTTTGGCCCCACTGAGTTGATCAAACAAGTCATCAATCCTTGATAGCGGATATTTATTTTTGATGGTGACATCGTTTAGCTGACGGTAATCCACACACATGCGGAGGCTGCCATCCTTTTTGTCCACGGAGATAGCAGGTGACCCCCATGGTGAGGAGTTGGGACGGATATATCCTTTCTGGAGCATTTCATCAAGCTATTTCTTTAGCTCCACTAATTCTGATGAGGGCATCCGGTAATACTTCTTGTATAATGGTGCAGTTCTGGGCACAAGATCTATTGCGAACTCAAGCTCTCGATCTGGTGGCATGCCTGGCAGCTCTTCTGGAAATACATCAGGAAACTCACTGACCACAGGAATTAATTCCAATTCAGCCACAACGGCGAAGGCCATTTCTTTCTTGGGTATGCTTCTGCGAGCATAGAATTTGGTAGTCTGCCCCTCCTGACTGGTCAAAGTGACCTCTTGGGTTGCGCAATTTATGCATACTTGGTATTGAGTCAGCCAATTCATACCCAAGATAACATCCAGTTTAGCAGACTCAATAAGTATCAAAGAAGTTGAAAAGCAGACTTCATTGATCTTGATTTCTAGATTACGGAAGACCAGATTGCTCTTGATTAAGGATCCCGGGGTTTTTACCAGCATATTCTTTCCCAAAAGTGAACAAGGAAATTTGTTTTGGGCAACAAAACTCCGAGAGATAAAAGAGTGGGAAGCCCCAGAGTCAAATAAAATTACTGCAGGTATGTTGTTAACAAGAAATATCCCAATGACGACTTCGGGGTTTTCTTGGGCTTCATCTGCGGAGAGGTGATGAACATGCCCAATGATGTGGTGTTGGTCCGGGTATGATTCCATAAAGTTGACTTGTGGCTTGTATAGAGCATTCGCCTTGCCGTTCTTGGGAGACTGTCTGGCATAATGTCCGGTTTGCCCACAACTGAAGCAAGCATTGATGCACTGGCGCTCCTCATGCACTGGGTTGGGCATGACATTCTTGACTTGGGTGGTGGTATTGTTAACATTTTGTTGCCAGTTGGGCTTGTATTCCACCTGAGTCTGCTGCTAGGTATGAGCCTTTTGCACGCGTTGCCCATCCTTCTTTGGCTCAAACATGCGCTTGGGATAGTTATTGACAAGCCTGTTGTCTGACACGAGCTTGTGCTCCTGAGGGAGTCCTGGATTAGGGGGTGTTCGGATAGCCGGACTCCTGGACTATGAAGATACAAGATTGAAGACTTCGTCCCGTGTCCTGAAGGGACTTTCCTTGGCGTGGAAGGCAAGCTTGGCGATACGAATATACAGATCTCCTACCATTGTAACCGACTTTGTGTAACCCTAACCCTCTCCGGTGTCTATATAAACTGGAGGGTTTTAGTCCGTAGGACAACATAGACAACAACAATCATACCATAGGCTAGCTTCTAGGGTTTAGCCTCTCCGATCTCATGGTAGATCTACTCTTGTACTACCCATATCATCAATATTAATCAAGCAGGACGTAGGGTTTTACCTCCATCGAGAGGGCCCGAACCTGGGTAAAGCTTCGTGTCCCTTGCCTCCTGTTACCATCCGCCTAGACGCACAGTTCAGGACCCCCTACCCGAGATCCGCCGGTTTTGACACCGATATTGGTGCTTTCATTGAGAGTTCCTCTGTGTCGTCGCCATCAGGAAGGATGCCTCTTCCTGTCTTTAAAGACGACACCGTTGCTAAGGGAGCTTTGGCTGTCGGCCAAACCCTCCGGCTAGGTGGTTTTCTTATGACCGCCTGTTCGACTTCTGCACCGACGATGACCTCTCGAGCCATCGAAAAAATCTTCATGTCAGCTCGGAACTCGCCGAGCAGTTAGATCCAATGGAGCTCTCATCCATAAACGAGCTATTGGATTGCTTCGCCGCCCCGGGAGTCGCTACGGATTGCGACCAGATTGGGCCTAAACCCGATCTGAGAGAGATTAACTCTCCCCAAGTCACCCATCACGTTGTCGTGGTAGAGGGACAGTGCGGCGACCCTTCATCTATCTTAAGGACTCGTTACGTCCGGATTCCCGATCCCTCCGAGCCGGATACCCGCGGAGGGGAGGATACCACTCAAGACCCGAATTTAGAGTCAGGCGATGGACTGGATCCACTGGACAACATCCAAGAATCCAAATTTTCGAGTTCGAAAATTCCTCAGCCTCTGAGCCTCAGATGGGGTGAGGCTTCGGATTCAATTCCACCCACCCACCCAAACATTAGCGATCTATCCCAAATTAGGCAAGAGCCCGAAGAAACAGTACATCATTACTGGGCCAGATTCCTCCTGGTTATGAACAGGATAAAGGACTGCCGCGAGGAAGACGTGATTTCATTCTTCTGTAATAATTGCACGGACAAGGGAATCCTAAACGCCATAAGTCGCCGTGATATTACATGCTTCGCTGACTTGGCGTCCATAGTACGAAAGTACCGCGCGATGGAAAGTGCCTGGAAAACCGAAATAAAATTTTGGGACAATCCGATCCTGAATGCAAACCCAGTCCGAAATAAAAGGGTACATCATCGCCAGACACCCGAGTCAAAAACCAAAAAGCAAAAACCCTCTACAGGGCATGGAACCGTATTGGAAGGATGGCTTAATGGACCTTGTAAAATTCATAGTACAGAGGACGCCACACCAACTCACAGCCTTAGAGCATGCTGGATACTCCGGCAGGTGGCCAAAATTGGCGAAAATCTCCTAATTCCGGAGACCAAAGAAAGCCACCCCAGAGACACCAATACGGTATTAACAGTCTTCGAGACTTTCACATCAAATAATATGCGGAAAAGGACACTCCGCAGCCTTACCGAAGTCTACTAAGTAGCAACAATAAATCCATGGAGTGACACGGCTATTACCTTTAGCGCCAGTGATGAACCTAAATTCCGAACAGCCCGAGCACCAGCCGCATTGGTCCTCAGTCCAATAGTGGACGGCTTTCGTCTTACCAAGGTACTCATGGACGGCGGCAGCGGAGTGAACCTCATTTATGAGGAAACCCTTCAAAAAATGGAAATAGGCTAGAACCGCATTGAGCGAAGCAGCACGACCTTTAGAGGAATAATCCCCAGTCGGGAAGCGCGCTATACAGGAAAAATCACACTAGATGTGGTGTTCGGCACACCAGATAATTACAGGTCCGAAGAGGTCACGTTTCATGTGGCTCCGTTCAGCAGCGGTTATCACGCTCTGCTAGGGCGGGAAGCATTTACACTCTTCCAAGCAATACCCCATTACGGGTACATGAAGCTCAAGATGCCCGGGCCCAACGGGATCATCACTCTCGCTAGTGATCCAGACATAGCACATCGCGCTGAAAACTAGACAGCCGCACTGGCCCATCAGGCACTATCCGAAGCCCTAGCGGCTGAGGAACTGACTGCGCTGCGCTCCACGGTGAATAGAGACGACGTGGTACTTGACAAAAGATCCAAGTCCACCTCCTTTAAACCGGCGGACGAAATAGTCAAATTCCAGGTCCATCCAATGGACCCTAATAAAACAGCTACCATCGGGGCACATTTAAACCCTGATGTAGATGCTGCACTGCGAGAGTTCCTACGAGAGAACTGGGACATTTTCGCCTGGCACCCTTCAGACATGCCAGGAATCCCACGCAGGCTGGCCGAGCACAGCTTAAATATCCAAACAGGATTCAAACCTGTCAAACAGGCTCTTCGGCGTTTTTCCGAACCTAAGAGACAGGCCATGGGAGAGGAGCTATCAAAGCTATTGGACGCCAGATTCATCAGAGATATAAAACATCCGGACTGGCTAGCAAACCTGGTGATGGTACCAAAGAAGGACAAATCCTGGCGCCTGTGTGTTGATTTTAAAGACCTTAACAAGGCCTGCCCAAAGGACCCCTTCCCCCTCCCCCGCATCGATCAAATTATCGATGCTACCGCAGGACACGATTCGTTGTGTTTCCTCGATGCATATTCCGGCTACCATCAAATCAAGATGGCAGAACCAGACCAAGCCGCAACGGAATTTATCACACCATACGGCCCATTCTGGTTCAACACGATGCCCTTCAGGCTCAAAAACGCCGGCGCAACATATCAGCGCATGATTCAGACATGTCTGGCAAGCCAGATAGGCAAAACAGTGGAGGGATATGTAGATGATGTGCTCGTCAAAACAAGACATGTTGAATCTCTAGTAGACGACTTGAGGCTCACATTTGATAACCTCCGAACATACAACATCAAGCTCAACCCGGAAAAATGCGTTTTCGGCGTTCTAGCCGGAAAGCTCTTGGGCTTCATTGTATCCGGTAGAGGAATCAAAGAAAATCCAGCCAAGATCCGAGCTCTGTCACAACTGGACATCCCAAAGGACCTCAAACAAATACAAAAGTTAACCGGATGCGTGGCGGCTCTAAGCCGCTTTATCTCCCGCTTGGGAGAAAAGGCCATACTGTTGGGGAACGTAGCAGAATTTTAAAATTTTCTATGCATCACCAAGATCAATCTATGGAGTCATCTAGCAACGAGGGAGAGAGGAGTGCATCCACATACCCTTGTAGATCACGAGCGGAAGCGTTCAAGAGAACGGGGTTGATGGAGTCGTACTCGACGTGATCCAAATCACCGAAGATCCTAGCGCCGAACGGACGGCACCTCCGCGTTCAACACACGTACGGAGCGAGGACGTCTCCCGCGCCTTGATCCGGCAAGGAGGAGGGAGAGGTTGAGGAAGAGGGCTCCAACAGCAGCACAACGGCGTGGTGGTGATGAAGCTGCAGTACTCCGGCAGGGCTTCACCAAGCTCTTATGGAGGAGGAGAGGTGTTGGGGAGGGGAGGGGCTGCGCCTTGGATTTCGTATGCAGCCCTCCCCTCACCCCTCTATTTATAGGGGAAGGGGAAGGGGGCCGGCCCCCTCTAGATGACATCTAGAGGGGGGGCGGCGTCCAAGGGGAGGGGGGCTTGCCCCCCAAGCAAGGGGGCGCCCCACCTTTAGGGTTTCCCCCAACCCTAGGCGCATGGGCCCTAGGGGGTTGTGGCGCCCCAGCCCACTTGGGCTGGTTCCCTTCTCCATACAGCCCATAAGGCCCTCCGGAAGAGGTGGACCCTCCCGGTGGACCCACGGAACCCCTCCGGTGGCCCCGGTACAATACCGATATGCCCCCGAAACTTTCTGGCGACCATATGACAACTTCCCATATATAAATCTTACCTCCGGACCATTTCGGAACTCCTTGTGACGTCCGGGATCTCATCCGGGACTCCGAACAACATTCGGTAATCACATACAAGTCTTCCTAACAACCCTAGCGTCACCGAACCTTAAGTGTGTAGACCCTATGGGTTCGGGAGACATGCAGACATGACCGAGAATCCTATCCGGTCAATAACCAACAGCGGGATCTGGATACCCATGTTGGCTCCCACATGCTCCACGATGATCTCATCGGATGAACCACGATGTCGAGGATTAAATCAATCCGTATACAATTCCCTTTGTCAATCGGTACGTTACTTGCCCGAGACTCGATCGTCGGTATCCCAATACCTTGTTCAGTCTCGTTACCGGCAAGTCACTTTACTCGTACCATAATGCATGATCCCGTGATCAACCACTTGATCACATTGAGCTCATTATGATGATGCATTACTGAGTGGGCCTAGTGATACCTCTCCGTCATACGGAGTGACAAATCCCAGTCTCGATTCGTGCCAACCCAACAGATACTTTCGGAGATACCTGTAATGTACCTTTATTGTCACCCAGTTACGTTGTGACGTTTGGCACACCCAAGGCACTCCTACGGTATCCAGGAGTTGCACTATCTCATGGTCTAAGGAAATGATAATTGACATTCAGAAAAGCTACAGCAAACGAACTACACGATCTTTGAGCTAAGCTTAGGATTGGGTCTTATCCATCACATCCTTCTCCTAATGATGTGATCCCATTATCAATGACATCCAATGTCCATAGTCAGGAAACCATGACTATCTTTTGATCAACGAGCTAGTCAACTAGAGGCTCACTAGGGACGTATTGTGGTCTATGTATTCACACATGTATTACGATTTCCGGATAACACAATTATAGCATGAACAACAGACAATTACCATGAACAAAGAAATATAATAGTAACCATTTTATTATTGCCTCTAGGGCATATTTCCAACACCTACCCCTTTACCGCCTCCTTCGGCGCACCAAATACTTCAAATGGACGGATGCAGCCATGGCCGGCCTCGACGAAATAAAAGCCATACTGGAAAAAAAACCCAATCCTGGTCGCGCCAAACATTGGCGAACCAATGCTATTATACATTGCAGCAACACATCAGGTTGTAAGCGCAGTGCTCGTCGTCGAACGAGAAGCGAACGGACACAAATTCCCCCTTCAAAAGCCGGTCTATTACGTGTCCATTGTCCTCACTCCCTGCATATCATGGTACCCTCATTACCAAAAGATTGCGTACGCGGTATTCATGGCATCCCGGAAGCTACGACACTACTTTCAAGAGTGTTCAATAACAGTAGCCTCGGAAGTACCACTTAACGATATTATAAACAACCGTGACGCAACGGGCCAGATTGCAAAATGGGCCATTGAGCTCCTCCTGTTCGACATAACTTATAAGCCACATCGAGCCATCAAGTCGCAAGTCTTGGCCGACTTCGTCGTAGAATGGACGGAGGCCGAACTCCCTAAAGAGTACGACACATATTCAAATTGGATCATGCATTTCGACGGCTCCAAGATGTTGGCCGGACTGGGGGCTGGCGTCGTTTTGACGTCCCCCACAAGAGACACAGTTCAATACATACTCCAGATTATGTACACGGACTCCAACAATGCAGCCGAATATGAGGCCCTTTTACATGGTCTCCGGATGGCAGTATCTGTTGGGGAACGTAGCAGAAATTCAAATTTTTTTCCTACGAATCACCAAGATCTATCTATGGAGAGACCAGCAACGAGTAGAAAGGAGAGTGCATCTACATACCCTTGTAGATCGCTAAGCGGAAGCGTTCAAGTGAACGGGGTTGATGGAGTCGTACTCGTCGTGATTCAGATCACCGATGATCAAGTGCCGAACGGACGGCACCTCCGCGTTCAACACACGTACAGCCCGGTGACGTCTCCCACGCCTTGATCCAGCAAGGAGAGAGGGAGAGGTTGAGGAAGACTCCATCCAGCAGCAGCACAACGGCGTGGTGGTGATGGAGGAGCGTGGCAATCCTGCAGGGCTTCGCCAAGCACCTACGGGAGAGGAGGAGGTGTCACGGGAGGGAGGGAGGCGCCAAGGGCTTAGGTGTGGATGCCCTCCCTCCCCTCCACTATATATAGGGGCAGGGGAGAGGGGGGAGGCGCAGCCTTGCCCCCTCCTCCAAGGAAGGGGTGCGGCTAAGAAGGGGGGAGGAGTCCATCCTCCCCAAGGCACCTCGGAGGTGCCTTCCCCCTTTAGGACTCTCCCCTTTTTCCTATATCTTGGTGCATGGGCCTCTAGGGGCTGGTGCCCTTGGCCCATGTAGGCCAAGGCGCACCCCCTACAGCCCATGTGGCCCCCGGGGCAGGTGGCCCCACCCGGTGGGCCCCCGGGACCCTTCCGGTGGTCCCGGTACAATACCGATGACCCCGAAACTTGTCCCGATGGCCGAAACAGGACTTCCTATATATAAATCTTTACCTCCGGACCATTCCGGAACTCCTCGTGACGTCCGGGATCTCATCCGGGACTCCGAACAACATTCGGTAACCACATACAAGCTTCCTTTATAACCCTAGCGTCATCGAACCTTAAGTGTGTAGACCCTACGGGTTCGGGAGACATGCAGACATGACCGAGACGTTCTCCGGTCAATAACCAACAGCGGGATCTGGATACCCATGTTGGCTCCCACATGTTCCACGATGATCTCATCGGATGAACCACGATGTCAAGGACTCAATCGATCCCGTATACAATTCCCTTTGTCTAGCGGTATTTTACTTGCCCGAGATTCGATCGTCGGTATACCGATACCTTGTTCAATCTCGTTACCGGCAAGTCACTTTACTCGTTCCGTAACACATCATCCCGTGATCAACTCCTTGGTCACATTGCGCATATGATGATGTCCTACCGAGTGGGCCCAGAGATACCTCTCCATTTACACGGAGTGACAAATCCCAGTCTCGATCCGCATAAAACAATAGATACTTTCGGAGATACCTGTAGTGCACCTTTATAGTCACCCAGTTACGTTGTGACGTTTGATACACCCAAAGCACTCCTACGGTATCCAGGAGTTACACGATCTCATGGTCAAAGGAAGAGATACTTGACATTGGCAAAGCTCTAGCAAACGAACTACACGATCTTTGTGCTATGCTTAGGATTGGGTCTTGTCCATCACATCATTCTCCTAATGATGTGATACCGTTATCAACGACATCCAATGTCCATAGCCAGGAAACCATGACTATCTGTTGATCACAACGAGCTAGTCAACTAGAGGCTCATTAGGGACATATTGTGGTCTATGTATTCACACGTGTATTACGATTTCCGGATAATACAATTATAGCATGAATAAAAGACAATTATCATGAACAAGGAAATATAATAATAATACTTTTATTATTGCCTCTAGGGCATATTTCCAACAGTCTCCCACTTGCACTAGAGTCAATAATCTAGTTCACATCGCCATGTGATTAACACTCACAGGTCACATCGCCATGTGACTAATACCCAAGAGTTTACTAGAGTCAGTAGTCTAGTTCACATCACTATGTGATTAACACTCAATGAGTTTTATGTTTGATCATGTTGCTTGTGAGAGAGGTTTTAGTCAACGGGTCTGAACCTTTCAGATCTGTGTGTGCTTTACAAATCTCTATGTCATCTCCTAGATGCAGCTACCACGCTCTATTTGGAGCTATTCCAAACAACTGTTCTACTTGGAGCTATTCTAAATTATTGCTCCATTATATGTATCCGGTCTCTCTACTCAGAGCTATCCGGATAGGTGTCAAGCTTGCATCGTCGTAACCTTTACGACGAACTCTTTTACCACCTCCATAATCGAGAAAATTCCTTAGTCCACTAGTTACTAAGGATAACTTTGACCGCTATCCTATGAGCCATTCTTGGATCACTCTTGTACCCCTTGACTGACTCATGGCAAGGCACACTTCAGGTGCGGTACACAGCATAGCATACTGAAGAGCCTACGTCTTAAGCATAGGGGACGACCTTCGTCCTTTCTCTCTATTCTGCTGTGGTCGAGCTTTAAGTCTTAACTTCATACCTTACAACTCAGGCAAGAACTCCTTCTTTGACTGGTCCATCTTGAACACCTTCAAGATCATGTCAAGGTATGTGCTCATTTGCAAGTATTATTAAGCATTTTGATCTATCCTTATAGATCTTGATGCTCAATGTTCAAGTAGCTTAATCCAGGCATTCCATTGAAAAACACTTTCAAAATAACCCTATATGCTTTCCAGAAATTCTACATCATCTCTGATCATCAATATGTCAACAACATATACTCATCAGAAATTCTATAGTGCTCCCACTCACTTCTTTGGAAATACAAGTTTCTCATAAACTTTGTACAAACCCAAAATCTTTGATCATCATCAAAGCATACATTCCAACTCCGAGATGTTCACTCCAGTCCTTAGAAGGATCGCTGGAGCTAGCATACCTTTTAGCATCCTTAGGATCGACAAAAACTTTCTGATTGTATTACCTACAATCTTTCCTCACGAAAACTGGTAAGGAAACTCGTTTTGATATCCATCTGCCAGATTTCATAAATACAGCTAATGCTAACATGAATCCAACGGACTTTAAGCATCGCTACGGATGAGAAAATCTCATCGTAGTCAACTCCTTGAACTTGTGAAAAAACACTTCGCCACAAGTCGAGCTTCATGGATGGTGATATTACCATCCACGTCCGTCTTCTTCTTAAAGATCCATTTATCTTAATGGCTTGCCGATCATCGGGAAAGTCCACCAAAGTCCATGCCTTGTTCTGATACATGGATCCTATCTCGGATTTCATGGCTTCTAACCATTTGTCAGAATTTGGGCCCACCATCGCTTCTCCATAGCTCGTAGGTTCATTGTTGTCTAGCAACATGACCTTCAAGACAGGATCACCGTACCACTCTGAAGTAGTACGCATCCTTGTCACCCTACGAGGTACGGCAGTGACTTGATCCGAAACTTCATGATCACTATCATAAGCTTCTACTTCAATTGGTGTAGGTGCCACAGGAACAACTCCCTGTGCCCTGTCACACACTAGTTGAAGAGACGGTTCAATAACCTCATCAAGTCTCCACCATCCTCCCACTCAATTCTTTCAAGAGAAACTTTTCCTCGAGAAAGGACCCGATTCTAGAAACAATTCATATTGCTTTTGGATCTGAATTAGGAGGTATACCCAACTGTTTTGGGTGTCCTATGAAGATGTATTTTATCCGCTTTGGGTTCGAGCTTATCAACCTGAAACTTTTTCACATAAGCGTCGCAGCCCCAAACCTTTAAGAAACGACAACTTAGGTTTCTCTAAACCATAATTCATACGGTGTCATCTCATCGGAATTATGCGGTGCCCTATTTAAAGTGAATGTGGTTGTCTCTAATGCCTAACCCATGGACAATAGTGGTAATTCGATAAGAGACATCATGGTATGCATCATATCCAATAGGGTGCAGTTATGATGTTCGGACACACCATCACACTATGGTGTTCCAGGCTGTATTAGTTGTGAAACAATTTCCACAATGTCTTAATTGTGTGCCAAAACTCGTAACTCAGATACTCATCTCTATGATCATATCATAGACATTTTATCCTCTTGCCACAATGATCTTCTACTTCACTCTGAAATTACTTGAACCATTCAATAATTCAGACTTGTGTTTCATCAAGTAAATATATTCAACATCTACTCGAATCATCTGTGAAGTAAGAACATAACGATATTCACTGCATGCCTCAGCACTCATTGGACTGCACACATCAAAATGTGTTGCTTCCTAACAAGTTGCTATCTTGTTCCATCTTACTGAAAACGAGGCTTTTCAGTCATCTTGCCCATGTGGTATGATTTGCATATCTCAAGTGATTCAAAATCAAGTGAGTTCAAATAGTCCATTTGCATGGAGTTTCTTCATGCATATATACCAATAGACATGGTTCGCATGTTTCAAACTTTTCAAAAATGAGTGAGTCCAAAGATCCATCAACATGGAGCTTCTTCATGCGTTTTATACCATTATGACTTACATGGCAGTGCCACAAGTAAGTGGTACTATCATTACTATCTTATATCTTTTGGCATGAAAATGTGTATCCCTACGATCAAAATTCAATAAACCATTCCTTTAGGTGCAAGAGCACTTTATTCAGGTTTAATACTAATCTTGATGGTAGAGGGAGCGTGCGATGTTTGATCATATCAAACTTGGAAACACTTCCAACACATATCGTCAGCTCACCTTTAGCCAGTCTCCGTTTTATTCCGTAGCTTTTATTTCGAGTTACTAACACTTAGCAATCGAACTGGTATCTAATACCCTGGTGCTACTAGGAGTACTAGTAAAGTACACATTAACATAATGTATATCCAATATACTTCTATCGACCTTGCCAGCCTTCTCATCTACCAAGTATCTAGGGTAATGCTACTCCAGTGGTTGTTCCCCTTATTACAGAAGCACTTAGTCTCGGGTTTGGGTTCAACCTTGGGTTTCTTCACTTGAGCAGCAGCTGAATTGCCGTTTCATGAAGTATCCCTCAGTTCCCTTGCCCTTCTTGAAACTAGTGGTTTCACCAACCATCAACAATTGATGCTCCTTCTTGATTTCTACTTTCACGGTGTCAAACATCATGAATATTTCAAGGATCATCATATCTATCCCTGATATGTTATAGTTCATCACGAAGCTCTAGCAGCTTGGTGGCAATGACTTTGGAGAAACATCACTATCTCATTTGGAAGATCAACTCCCACTCGATTCAAGTGATTGTTGCACTCAGACAATCTGAGCACAAGCTCAACGATTGAGCTTTTCTCCCTTAGTTTGTAGGCTAAGAAAATTGTCGGAGGTCTCATACCTCTTGACGTGGGCACGAGCCTGAAATCCCAATTTCAGCCCTCGAAACATCTCATATGTTCCGCGATGTTTCGAAAACGTCTTTGGTGCCTCTACTTAAACCATTTAACTGAACTATCACGTAGTTATCAAAATGTGTATGTTCGATGTTCGAAACATCCACAAACGACGTTTGGGGTTCAGCACACTAAGCAGTGCATTAAGGACATAAGCGTTCTAGTGTCCGCATAATCGCTACTGTCAACTTTCAACTATATTTTCTCTAGGAACATAACTAAAACAGTAGAACTAAAGCGCGAGCTACGACATAATCTGCAAAAGGTCTTTTGACTATGTTCAGGATAATTAAGTTCATCTTATGAACTCCCACTTAGATAGACATCCCTCTGGTCATCTAAGTGATCACATGATCCGAGTCAACTAGGCCGTGTCCGATCATCACGTTAGACGGACTAGTTAACGTCGGTGAACATCTTCATGTTGATCGTATCTGCTATACGACTCATGCTCGACCTTTCGGTCTCCGTGTTCCGAGGCCATGTCTGCACATGCTAGGCTCGTCAAGTTAACCCTAAGTGTTTTCGCTGTGTAAAACTGTCTTACACCCGTTGTATGTGAATGTAAGAATCCATCACACCCGATCATCACGTGGTGCTTAGAAGCGACGAACTGTAGCAACGGTGCACAGTTAGGGGGGAACACTTCTTGAAATTTTGTAAGGGATCATCTTATTTACTACCGTCGTCCTAAGTAAACAAGATGCATAAACATGATAAACATCACATGCAATCAAATAGTGACATGATATGGCCAATATCATTTTGCTCCTTTTGATCTTCATCTTCGGGGCTCCATGATCATCATCGTCACCGGCATGACACCATGATCTCCATCATCATGATCTCCATCATCGTGTCTTCATGAAGTTGTCACGCCAACGACTACTTCTACTTCTATGACTAACGCGTTTAGCAATAAAGTAAAGTAGGTTACATGGCGTTCTTCAATGACACGCAGGTCATACAAAAAATAAAGACAACTCCTATGGCTCCTGCCGGTTGTCATACTCATCGACATGCAAGTCGTGATTCCTATTACAAGAACATGATCAATCTCATACATCACATATCATTCATCACATTCTTCTTGGCCATATCACATCACATAGCATACCCTGCAAAAACAAGTTAGACGTCCTCTAATTGTTGTTGCATGTTTTACGTGGCTGCTATGGGTTTCTAGCAAGAACGTTTCTTACCTACGCAAGACCACAACGTGATATGCCAATTGCTATTTACCCTTCATAAGGACCCTTTTCATCGAATCCGTTCCGACTAAAGTGGGAGAGACTGGCACCCGCTAGCCACCTTATGCACCAAGTGCATGTCAATCGGTGGAACCTGTCTCACGTAAGAGTACGTGTAAGGTCGGTCCGGGCCGCTTCATCCCACAATACCGTCGAAACAAGATTTGACTAGTAACGGTAAGCATATTGAACAACATCAACGCCCACAACTACTTTGTGTTCTACTCGTGCAAAGAATCTACGCAATAGACCTAGCTCGTGATGCCACTGTTGGGGAACGTAGCAGAAATTCAAAATTTTTTCCTACGAATCACCAAGATCTATCTATGGAGAGACCAGCAACGAGTAGAAAGGAGAGTGCATCTACATACCCTTGTAGATCGCTAAGCGGAAGCGTTCAAGTGAACGGGGTTGATGGAGTCGTACTCGTCGTGATTCAGATCACCGATGATCAAGTGCCGAACGGACGGCACCTCCGCGTTCAACACACGTACAGCCCGATGACGTCTCCCACGCCTTGATCCAGCAAGGAGAGAGGGAGAGGTTGAGGAAGACTCCATCCAGCAGCAGCACAACGGCGTGGTGGTGATGGAGGAGCGTGGCAATCCTGCAGGGCTTCGCCAAGCACCTACGGGAGAGGAGGAGGTGTCACGGGAGGGAGGGAGGCGCCAAGGGCTCAGGTGTGGATGCCCTCCCTCCCCTCCACTATATATAGGGGCAGGGGAGAGGGGGGAGGCGCAGCCTTGCCCCCTCCTCCAAGGAAGGGGTGCGGCTAAGAAGGGGGGAGGAGTCCATCCTCCCCAAGGCACCTCGGAGGTGCCTTCCCCCTTTAGGACTCTCCCCTTTTTCCTATATCTTGGCGCATGGGCCTCTAGGGGCTGGTGCCCTTGGCCCATGTAGGCCAAGGCGCACCCCCTACAGCCCATGTGGCCCCCGGGGCAGGTGGCCCCACCCGGTGGGCCCCCGGGACCCTTCCGGTGGTCCCGGTACAATACCGATGACTCCGAAACTTGTCCCGATGGCCGAAACAGGACTTCCTATATATAAATCTTTACCCCCGGACCATTCCGGAACTCCTCGTGACGTCCGGGATCTCATCCGGGACTCCGAACAACATTTGGTAACCACATACAAGCTTCCTTTATAACCCTAGCGTCATCGAACCTTAAGTGTGTAGACCCTACCGGTTCGGGAGACATGCAGACATGACCGAGACGTTCTCCGGTCAATAACCAACAGCGGGATCTGGATACCCATGTTGGCTCCCACATGTTCCACGATGATCTCATCGGATGAACCACGATGTCAAGGACTCAATCGATCCCATATACAATTCCCTTTGTCTAGCGGTATTTTACTTGCCCGAGATTCGATCGTCGGTATACCGATACCTTGTTCAATCTAGTTACCGGCAAGTCACTTTACTCGTTCCGTAACACATCATCCCGTGATCAACTCCTTGGTCACATTGCGCATATGATGATGTCCTACCGAGTGGGCCCAGAGATACCTCTCCGTTTACACGGAGTGACAAATCCCAGTCTCGATCCGCATAAAACAATAGATACTTTCGGAGATACCTATAGTGCACCTTTATAGTCACCCAGTTACGTTATGACGTTTGATACACCCAAAGCACTCCTACGGTATCCAGGAGTTACACGATCTCATGGTCAAAGGAAGAGATACTTGACATTGGCAAAGCTCTAGCAAACGAACTACACGATCTTTGTGCTATGCTTAGGATTGGGTCTTGTCCATCACATCATTCTCCTAATGATGTGATACCGTTATCAACGACATCCAATGTCCATAGCCAGGAAACCATGACTATCTGTTGATCACAACGAGCTAGTCAACTAGAGGCTCACTAGGGACATATTGTGGTCTATGTATTCACACGTGTATTACGATTTCCGGATAATACAGTTATAGCATGAATAAAAGACAATTATCATGAACAAGGAAATATAATAATAATACTTTTATTATTGCCTCTAGGGCATATTTCCAACAGTATCCATGGGCATTCAACGCCTAGAGGTGCGTGGGGATTCGAACCTCGCGATATCCCAAATAAATGGAGACTTCGATGCCAAGGATCCAAAAATGGCAGCTTACCGCAACGCCGTCCTAAAAATGTCAGCTCGGTTCGAGGGGCTCGAATTTCACCATATAGCCCGGGAAAATAATCAGGCGGCAGATGTCCTGGCACGCATCGGCGCAAAACGTGATGTAGTCCCCCCCAATGTCTTCTTGGAAAGGCTGTTCAAGCCATCCGTAGTATGGGAAGGGGAGCTGAACAATAATAGCCCGGACCCAACTGCACTGCCCGACACCGAACATTCTGACACAATCGGAGGCTCTGCCAGTGAAATAACACCTTCAGCCCACGTAATAATGGCCGTCATCGCCCCGTGGACAGAACCATTCCTCACCTACCTTATTAGGCGGGAACTCCCCGAGGACCAAAACGAGGCATGCTGCATCGTGCGGCGATCCAAAGCCTACAAAGTCCACGAGGGAGAACTTTATAAGAAAAGCACTACCGGAGTCCTTCAAAGGTGCATCTCTGAAGAGGAAGGGCGGAACCTCCTGGCTGAAATTCATGCCGGACTCGGCGGTCACCACGCTGCAGCTCGGTCCCTTGTGAGCAAGGCTTTCCGCACAGGCTTTTACTGGCCGACGGCCCGGGCAGACGCCCAGGACTTAGTCCAACGATGCACCGGTTGCCAGCTCTTTGCTAACCAAAGCCATATGCCACCCACCGCCCTCCAAACTATCCCCATCACTTGGCCCTTTGCGGTCTGGGGGCTTGACATGGTTGGACCCCTTAAAGGCGGAACCCACAAGCAAAAATACTTACTGGTCATGGTGGATAAGTTCACCAAATGGATAGAAGCCAAGCCTGTTAAGACGGCCGAATCCGGACCTGTGATAGACTTCATATCTGGGGTTGTACACCGTTACGGCGTCCCCCACAACATCATCACTGATAACGGCATGAACTTTACGGCCGACGAGGTAAAACTCTGGTGCAAAGACATGGGCATCAAGCTCGATTATGCTTCCGTCTATCACCCACAAACTAACGGCCAGGTCGAACATGCAAATGGTCTTATCATGAGCGGCATTAAACCCAGATTAGTGCGGTCCCTCACGGAATCCAACACGCACTGGGTAGAGGAGCTCGACTCCGTACTCTGGGGGTGGCGGACCACGCCGAATCGCACCACCGGATACACACCATTCTTTATGGTGTACGGCGCAGAGGCAGTTTTGCCTTGCGACATAATTCATGACTCACCTCGAGTGTGCATGTACGAAGAAAGAGAAGCCGAGCTCGATCGGCAGGACAGTTTGGATGCATTGGAGGAGGAGCGTGACGTGGCAAAAGCCCGTTCCGCATTCTATCAACAGCAGGCTCGACGATACCAAAGCAAAGAAGTACGGTCCAAAAATTACAATGTTGGCGAATTAGTTCTACGCCTGCCGGACAAGAAAAAGGACAAACTCAAGCCCAAGTGGTAAGGTCCCTTCATAATTGACCAAGTTCTGACTGGTGGAGCGTACCGCCTGCGAAATGCATTGGATAACCGAATCGAGCCGAACCCATGGAATGCAGCCCGTCTCCGAAGATTTTATGCCTAGCACCGGACTCTATGTTCGTCTCCTTCCTCTGTCCATTTTTTATATACTTGCTATCTTACATTCCTCTTCTTCTCTCTCCATCTCTTATAGCCTTTAAAAGCTCATAATGGGACGCGCTATCCGCGCTCACTAAACCTGGGGGCTTCTTTAAACAGAAGCTTATTTATACGGGTTTCACGCCCAACACATGTGTCACACTTCCGCATGTACCTTTTATTCGCCATTATATGCATCAATATGACTTAAGTTTTGGCCAAGCTGGGTTGCATGGCTCCTGTGCTTACCCCTACGTTCCCGATTGTTCGGCTAGGTGGTAAAGGGAGCACCTCTGCGATTGTTACTTCCAGGTCAGCCGGATGTGTACCTCAGACTGGGTGAAGCCGAAAGCTAGAGTTCTTAAGGGAATATTTGGTCGGTGAACTAAAGATGATCTTTTCTATTTATCTATATGCCCCCAGACGTTTTTCCTGCATTTCTTTTCGCAGCATGGACATGCACTTTAGGGCATGCCTCCCAGGGAAAGGAACCCCTAACGGAACTATTCTCCTTGGAAGATGTTTCTTACTAACCATGTAATATAACATAACTAGTCGGGCACTTGTCTGTTCACGCACTAATGACCCCTACGCCTGGTCTCCATGCATTCCTCGGTTCCTATATAACCGCATGAGAATTCGGACACACTCCGGACTGTTAGGTCCCGAGGCTGAAGCGACAGGGTCGGCCATGACAAATGATCTACACTCCGGCTAGAAGGCATCATAAATGTCAATTAAATTACATAGTCATTTTGACTGACTGTATTCCTCTTCAATACCATCTAACAGGCTGTCTAATTTACAGTCCTCCTGGGAATACTTTGCGGCCAACTCTACTTGGCCGTATACTAAGCTTACAGGGATCTCCTTCCCATCGGGCCCTATAGGACTGACCTCGGCCATATGGTTGGGGTCAGCCATTGTGTACCGTGTCTTCACCATGGCCCAGACCTCCCTCACGCCCCGACGGCAGCCGATATCTTCCACAATCGGAAGTGCCGCCGTGCTCCCTTTAGCTTCTCCGAAAGCTCTCCAAGACCTTCAGGCATGGAGACGGATGGCCACAGGGCCTGGGCGACGCCTTGCATCGCCTGCCGAACTCGATCGAGCAGTTGCGAGAGCTCGGGAAGAAGGTCACCCGTGGAACCGGGCATCTCCTCTGCAGGACGGCCTGTTAGCACGCCTACAGACATTGCTCTGTTAGTCGACTTCCCTGCCAAACTTTCTTTCAAAGGTTCGTTCAAGCACTTACTAAATATGTCGCGCCAAAGCCGCCGATTCTCCCTCACGGAGTCTGACAGCTGGGCACGAACATCTTTCAGCTCGACGCCTAGCTTGGTGTTGGCATCTTGGAGATCGTTCTTCTCCCGCCTCACCTTTGTCAGCACCTTCTCACCAGCCTTTAGCTGGTGTAGGAGGTGTTGCACTTCCGGATTTGATCCGGCCCCATCTGCAATTTCATTTATCAGATTTGCACCCATGCCGTGCTTCGCAAAATACTTATCTTTCGAAGTATATATTACCAGAGGGGGTCCCCTTGGGCTCCTCTGCCGTGGCTAGTGCGGCCTCAAGTTGGGCTTTGCAATCTTCCAGCTCCTTGGACAGTAGGGAATTCTTTTCGGTAAGAACCTGCATTACAAATGACCCTTAAATCAGTTATTCTAATTGTTTCAAGTCTCAGGGGCTACTGGTATATATATAATTACCAAAATTTTCTTACCCGTATGTCTTTTACATATTGCTCCGTGGCTCTGGCTAGACCATTTTGAGCAGCACGGAGATGCGCATCTCCCAAATTGAAGGCATCCAACGCCTCTTAGGAGAAACAAGCATCCCGAAGAACTGTCCGGCGACGCTTGTGGTTCATGGCACTCTCCACCTCGGAATTGGTGGCAGACAGCCTGTCCGCATCCTCTGATGGAGGAGCATCTGGTGCGCGCCTCGTGTTCACCTCCGCTTCCAGACCTGGCCTTGGAGCCTGGCTGGCGGAGGCGCGATTGGCAGCCTCTCCGGATACAGTCCGGCGAGGTCTCTTTGTCCTGAAAAGAGAATGAGTGTTAATGTGCCTCGAAGGTATAACACTTGGATAAGGGGCGCGCCATACCTTTGCGTTGACGCCTCGGTCCGGACTGCGCTTCTTTTTTGCCCATGGGGCCCGGCGGCCCCTCGTTGGCTTGCTATCGCAGGTTCAGCCTTCCGCCTCAAAAACCTCCCCTGCAAAGTTCAGTTGTAATCAAGAAACTGAAAACACGAGAGGGCGGACACCTATTCGAGGTACTGGGACTTCAATCTCAGTTACCTGGGAGGCCGGAATTAGCCCTGGGTAATCGTCCGTAATGGCCACCAACGCGTTGTCCTTGCTCAATTGATGAAACACTCCATCAATCAGCTCCACAGATATGTCCGGATCCTCTTGAGAGGCCGGGTCGAGGGACCGTCCTGGGTCCTCGGGTTGTGGAGGAGGGCTGTTTATTTCCTTAACAGCCCGGCTTAGTTCCTGCATTGGAGTCGTCAGACTGAATATTTAACAATGGGAATACAAAATGGATGTGCGAGTGAATGCGACCACTTACCTAGCTTGGGGGAATTGTGCATAGAGAATCCTCCCTGTGGATTGACACGGAGAAATTCCTCCTCTTCTCCCTTATACAAGGTGGACAAGATCTTTAGTAGAGCGGCGGCTGAATCCGGCCCCTTACGGCCGTAGCGGGTGGCGTCGTCCTCCCCGTTGAAATCCCACATGGGGTGGCTTCTATACTGAAGCGGCTGCACCCCCGCATG
This sequence comes from Triticum aestivum, assembly GCF_018294505.1. NCBI lineage: Eukaryota > Viridiplantae > Streptophyta > Magnoliopsida > Poales > Poaceae > Triticum > Triticum aestivum. Next base: position 226,033,910 of record NC_057812.1, on the reverse strand, counting down.
ATGCATTCGGCCATAACCCTGATCATGGTTAATCCGGAATGGGCTAACAATCTTATTCGGCCCATAAGGTAAATGATGTTCCTGTCACTTTCCCTCTGAGGGCTCGATGGACGCCAGCTCAGGCGCTTCTTTAAGGGGGCACTGTCGAATTCGGGGAGGCCGACCCGGACAGGATCCGGCAGCGGGACGTCTTCTATGTAGAACCATTCCGAGGGCCAATCTTCGGATGCCTTCTTTGGGGTTCCGGACAAATATCCGGTCCCGGTGATGCGCCACACTTCGGCTCCGCCCACTTGATACATTGACCCCTCCTTAGAGCGGGGCACAAGGTAGAATAACCTTTTCCATAGCCCGAAGTGAGCCTCGATGCCCAAAAACAGCTCGCAGAGGGCTACGTAGCCCGCGATATGCAAAACGAAGGCTGGTGTGAGACTGTGTAGTTGGAGGCCGTAGAACTCCAGCAGCGCCCGGAGGAATGGATGGATTGGAAACCCGATCCCCCTTATTAGATAGGGGACAAGGCATACCCGCTCTCCTTTGGAGGGATTGGGGGCACTCTCCGCTTGCTTCCCGCCGTTATAGATGGCAAGACCGGCTCGAACCGGGACCATATAGGCCGGGGAGAGGAATCCCTTGGTCTGGAGCATCACTAGCTTGCTATGCGGGATGGAGCATCTCTCCCAGTACCCAGGCTGAGGGCTGGAAGGGCGAGAGGAGGAGTTGCGATGGCTGGCCATGGTGGAATGGGCCTTTGTCGGATGTGCTCTGATGAACACTCGCGAAGAGGGGAAGATGTGGTTTGGATCTAAATCCTCGTCCCCTTAAGTAGGGCAGTTCATTTACGCGGCTAAGGGTGTGAATGTAAAAACACTCGGACTTTTCATATTCGTTCGACACGTGGGAAGCGGCCATTATTGGGCGTAGAAGCCAAGGAGCGCACCATCTGCAAGAAACCGGACTTTATTCAACAGGTACACGAATTTGGGGGAGAACCTGCCTTGCAATGCCGAAGACAATCTGCGCGCCGGACTCATCGTCATTGAAGCCTGGCTCGGGGGCTACTGAGGGAGTCCTGGATTAGGGGGTGTTCGGATAGCCGGACTATACCTTCAGCCGGACTCCTGGACTATGAAGATACAAGATTGAAGACTTCGTCCCGTGTCCGGAAGGGACTTTCCTTGGCGTGGAAGGCAAACTTGGCGATACGGATATACAGATCTCCTACCATTGTAACCGACTTTGTGTAACCCTAACCCTCTCCGGTGTCTATATAAACCAGAGGGTTTTAGTCCGTAGGACAACATAGACAACAACAATCATACCATAGGCTAGCTTCTAGGGTTTAGCCTCTCCGATCTCGTGGTAGATCTACTCTTGTACTACCCATATCATCAATATTAATCAAGCAGGACGTAGGGTTTTACCTCCATCGAGAGGGCCCGAACCTGGGTAAAACTTCGTGTCCCTTGCGTCCTGTTACCATCCGGCCTAGACGCACAGTTCAGGACCCCCTACCCGAGATCCACCGGTTTTGACACCGACAGCTCCCGTTCCGCAATGAAAGCTTTGTTCACCAGAGTTTGAAAATCTGGGAAATCAAACATGCTGAGAGTACACCAGAGTTGCGGGTTTAATCCACCAAGAAATCTGTCAATCTTTCTTTCTTTAGTGGCCACGTCATGAATGGAGTAACGTGACAAATGATTGAATTTTTGCAAATATTCACCCACAGACTGATTTCCTTGGATGAGCGCGAGAAATTTCTTGCTGCTTAGTCTTCATAATTCTAGTAGGGATATGATATTTCCGGAACTGATCTGTGAATTTCGACCAGGTGATTTCCTCATCAGCATGGCACATGGCTTTTATATTTTCCCACCATATGGCAGTAGCGCCTTCAAGATAATGAGTTGCAAATGGAACTTTATCACCTTCTTCGGTATGAGCAATCTCAAGTTTCCTCTTAATGGTTCGCAGCCAATCGTCGGCTTCCAAGGGGTCAATAACCTGACTAAAACTGGGAGGCTTGGTCCTTTGAAAATCTGACAACTTTGAGTGATGACTGTTCTGATTCCCATTCTTCCCAACCATAGCTTGCACACTCTTTAAAATTTCAATCAGATCATTATTCTATCTTTCCTCAAACATACGTAGTATTTCCTCATTGGAGGGTGGATTTGGCGGTGGAGGAGGTGGTGGAACATACGGCTCGGGGGAGTGTCCTGCCCGTCGTGCGGAACGACGAACAGGAGTACCCTCACAAACGTTGCTACTGCTGCCTCCCCGCGGCATCCTATTGCAATTTTTCCCAAGACAACGCAACTAAGATGAGAAGCATTCAAAATAAATTGGGGAAAGGCCAGCAACAAAAGCCCGAGAAAACTGAAATGACGAATAAAACACGGTGAAAGAAATAGAGTTCCAATATAATTATACATAGACTTGCTACCTCTTGAGCAATTGCGTTGGTTTTCCCTTGAAGAGGAAAGGGTGGTGCAGCAAAGTAGGGTAAGTATTTCCCTTAGTTTTCTAGAACCAAGGTATCAATCTTGTAGGAGGCTAGGCGCCAGTCCCTCGCACCTACACAAAACAAATAAATCCTCGCAAACAACGCGATAAGGGGTTGTCAATCCCTACACGTCACTTACGAGAGTGAGATCTGATAGATATGATAAGATAATATTTTTGGTATTTTTATGATAAATATGCAAAGTAAAATAAAAGCAATGAAAATAACTAAGTATTGGAAGATTTAATATGATGAAGATAGACCTGGGGGCCATAGGTTTCACTAGTGGCTTCTCTCAAGAGCATAAGTATTTTACGGTGGGTGAACAAATTACTGTTGAGCAATTGACATAATTGAGCATATTATGAGAATATCTAGGTATGATCATGTATATTGGCATCACATCTGAGACAAGTAGACCGACTCCTGCCTGAATCTACTACTATTACTCCACACATCGACCGCTATCCATCATGCATCTAGAGTATTAAGTTCAAGAGAACAGAGTAACGCTTTATGCAAGATGACATAATGTAGAGGGACAAACTCATACAATATGATGAAAACCCCATCTTGTTATCCTCGATGGCAACAATACAATACATGCCTTGCTGCCCCTACTGTCACTGGGAAAGGACACCGCAAGATTGAACCCAAAACTAAGCACTTCTCCCATTGCAACAAAGATCAATCTAGTAGGCCAAACCAAACTGATAACTCGAAAAGACTTGCAAAGATAACCAATCATACACAAAAGAATTCAGAGAAGATTCAAATATTGTTCATAGATAAACTTGATCATAAACCCACAATTCATCGGTCTCAACAAACACACCGCAAAAGAAGATTACATCGAATAGATCTCCACAAGAGAGGGGGAGAACTTTGTATTGAGATCCAAAAAGAGAGAAGAAGCCATCTAGATAATAACTATGGACCCGAAGGTCTGAGGTAAACTACTCACACTTCATCGAAGAGGCTATGGTGTTGATGTAGAAGCCCTCCGTGATCGATGCCCCGTCCGGCGGAGCTTCGGAACAGGCCCCAAGATGGAATCTCATGGATACAAAAAGTTACAGCGGTGGAATTAGGGTTTTTGGCTCCGTATCTGATCATTTGGGGGTACGTAGGTATGTATAGGAGGAAGAAGTACGTCGGTGGAGCAACAAGGGGCCCACAAGGGTGGAGGGCGCCTGGGGTGGGGGGGGGGGGGGTAGGCGCGCCCCCTACCTCATGGCCTCCCTGTTGGTTGCTTGACTTTGGGTCCAAGTCTCCTGGGTCTTGTTCGTTCCAAAAATCACGTTCCCGAAGGTTTCATTCCGTTTGGACTCCGTTTGATATTCCTTTTCTTCTAAACCCTGAAATAGGCAAACAACAGCAATTCTGGGCTGGGCCTCCGGTTAATAGGTTAGTCCCAAAAATAATATAAAAGTGGATAGTAAAGCCCAATAATGTCCAAAATAGAAGATAATATAGCATGGAGCAATCAAAAATTATAGATACGTTGGAGACGTATCAAGCATCCCCAAGCTTAATTCCTACTCGTCCTCGAGTAGGTAAATGATAAAAACAGAATTTTTGATGGGCAATGCTACTAGGCACAACTTCAATGTAATTCTTCTTAATTGTGGTATGAATATTCAGATCCGAAAGATTCAAGACAAAAGTTCAATATTGACATAAAAATAATAATACTTCAAGCATACTAACTAAGCAATTATGTCTTCTCAAAATAACATGGCCAAAGAAAGTTATCCCTACAAAATCATATAGTTTGGCTATGCTCTATCTTCACCGCACAAAGTATGTAAATCATGCACAACCCTGATGACAAGACAAGCAATTGTTTCATACTTTTTACATTCTCAAACTTCTTCAATCTTCATGCAATACATAAGCGTGAGCCATGGACATAGCACTTTAGGTGGAATAGAAGGGTGGTTGTGGAGAAGGCAAAAAGCGAGAAGATAGTCTCACATCAACTAGGTGTATCAACGGGCTATGGAGATGCCCATCAATAGATATCAATGTGAGTGAGTAGGGATTGCCATGCAACGGATGCACTAGAGCTATAAGTATATGAAAGTTCAAAAAGAAACTAAGTGGGTGTGCATCCAACTTGCTTGCTTACGAAGACCTAGGGCATTTTGAGGAAGCCCATCATTGTGATATGCAAGCCAAGTTCTATAATGAAAAATTCCCACTAGTATATGAAAGTGATAACAAAGGAGACTCTCTATCATGAAGATCATGGTGCTACTTTGAAGCACAAGTGTGGTAAAAGGATAGTAGCATTGTCCGTTCTCTCTTTTTCTCTCATCATTTTTTTATTTTGGCCTTTTCTTTTTTTGACCTCTTTTTATTATTATTTTATTTTTTGTCCGGAGTCTCATCCCGACTTGTGGGGGAATCATAGTCTCCATCATCCTTTTCTCACTTGGGACAATGCTCTAATAATGATGATCATCACACTTTTATTTTCTTACAACTCAAGAATTAAAACTCGATACTTAGAATAAAATATGACTCTATGTGAATGCCTTCGACGGTGTACCGGGATATGCAATGACTCATGAGTGACATGTATGAAAGAATTATGAACGGTGGCTTTGCCACAAATACAATGTTAACTACATGATCATGCAAAGCAATATGACAATGATGGAGCGTGTCATAGTAAACGGAACGGTGGAAAGTTGCATGGAAATATATCTCGGAAAGGCTATGGAAATGCCATGATAGGTAGGTATGGTGGCTGTTTTGAGGAAGGTATATGGTGGGTGTATGATACCGGCGAAAGGTGCGTGGTATTAGAGAGGCTAGCAATGGTGGAAGGGTGAGAGTGCGTATGATCCATGGACTCAACATCAGTCATAAAGAACTCATATACTTATTGCAAAAATCTACGAGTTATCAAAGCAAAGTATTACGCGCATGCTCCTAGGGGCATTAGATTGGTAGGAAAAGACCATCGCTCGTCCCCGACCGCCACTCATAAGGAAGACAATCAATAAATAAATCATGCTCCGACTTCATTACATAACGGTTCACCATACGTGCATCCTACGAGAATCACAAACTTTAACACAAGTATTTATCAAATTCACAACTACTCAACTAGCATGACTCTAATATCACCATCTCCATATCTCAAAACAATTATCAAGTACCCAACTTCTCATAGTATTCAACACACTCATAAGAGAATTTTATTATTAATCTTGTATACCTAGCATATTAGGATTATTTAAGAAAATTACCATGATATTTAAGACTCTCAAAAGTAATCTAAGTTAAGCATGAGAGATCAATAGTTTCTATAAAACAAATCCACCACCGTGCTCTAAAAGATATAAGTGAAGTACTCGAGCAAAACTTTTTAACTCAAAAGATATAAGTGAATCACATAGAGTATTCTAATAATTTCCGAATCATGTGTGTCTCTCTCAAAAGGTGTGTACAGCAAGGATGATTGTGGTAAATTAAAAAAATAAAGATTCAAATCATACAAGACGCTCCAAGCAAAATGCATATCATGTGGTGAATAAAAATATAGCTCCAAGTAAAGTTACCGATAGAAGTAGACAAAAGAGGGGATGCCTTCCGGGGCATCCCCAAGCTTTGGCTTTTAGGTGTCCTTATATTACCTTGGGGGTGCCATGGGCATCCCCAAGCTTAGGCTCTTGCAACTCCTTGTTTCATAATCCATCAAATCTTTACCAAAAACTTGAAAACTTCACAACACAAAACTTAAAGTAGCAAATCTCGTGAGCTCCGTTAGCGAAAGAAAACAAAAGACCACTTCAAGGTACTGTAATGAACTCATTCTGTATTTATATTGGTGTTAAACCTACTTTATTCCAACTTCTCTATGGTCTATAAACTATTTTACTAGCCATAGATTCAACAAAATAAGCAAACAACACACGAAAAACAGAATCTGTCAAAAACAGAACAGTCTGTAGTAATCTGTAGCTAGCGCAAGATCTGGAACCCCAAAAATTCTAAAATAAATTTATGGACGTGAGGAATTTATCTATTAATCATCTTCAAAAATAGTTAACTAAACAGTACTTTCCAAATAAAAATGGCAGCAGTTCTCGTGAGCGCTAAAGTTTCTGTTTTTTTACAGCAAGATTAACAAGACTTTCCCCAAGTCTTTCCAACGGTTCTACTTGGCACAAACACTAACTAAACACAAAAAAACACAACCAAAACAGAGGCTATGTAGATTATTTATTACTAAAGAGGAGCAAAAAGCAAGGAATAAAAATAAAATTGGGTTGCCTCCCAACAGGCGCTATCGTTTAACGCCCCTAGCTAGGCATAAAAGCAAGGATAGATCTAGGTATTGCCATCTTTGGTAGGCAATCCGTAAGTGGGTCTCATTGTAGATTCATAAGGTAATTTAATTTTATTTCTAGGAAAGTGTTCCATGCCTTTCCTTAATGGAAATTGGAATCTAATATTTCCTTCGTTCATATCAATAATTGCACCAATCGTTCTAAGGAAATGTCTACCAAGAATACACTACAAAAAAATACACTTCCGTGATGATACGTGTTTGTAACAGTAGGTCGCGTTTTTTGTCATGCATGTACATCCATGACGATTTTATGACAGAATCAAGATAGTCATACATGTGCTGTCGTAGAAGTGTTCCATGACATTACCAAAATTATCATCACGGAAGTGTGCACTTCCATGACGATAAATCGCGCGTCACAGAAGTGTTTTCATCAAGGGTGACCGACATGTGGCATCTACCTTAACAGAATGCAATTAAGCTATCGGGTCGGGTTTTGGATCCGATAACCCGTTAACAGCCCCGACCAATGGGGATTTTCCACATGTAAAATCATCATTGGCTGGAGGAAACACGTGTCGGCTCATCGTTGGGACAGATGTCATCCACTCATTGGACAGAAGGCGCCTATGATACGTCGACACGTGGCACGACCCAATAGAGGCCCATTCCTGTGAAAAGGCCGGCCCATTTGACTTGGTCAAAAGGTGGCGGGTCGGCCCATGGAAAGCCTGTTAACGGCCTGTTCGCATATAGCCCATTTACAACCCGCTAACCCAAGGTCCGTTACGACCTATCCGAATTAGGACCAGTAGCGCCATCTGGGCCATCCAATATGATTCCAGCCCGTTTTCACTTCTGGCCCAAGTATGGCCCATGACGTCTTTCGGCCCATATGAGGCCCTATGTAACTCTTGTTCTATTAACGGCCCGTGGTGAAACTGGCCCGTAATGAATAGTGTATCACTTTACACCCATTAACAGTCGGTGGTGAAACTGGCCTGTAATGAACAGTGTATCACTTTATACCCATTAATGGCCCGTTATTCCGTTGGGCTGTTTCCAGCCCATGTTATCTTTCGGCCTTCTCAGAGCCAATTTATTCTTGGGCTCATTCCCAGCATTCGTTTACTTACGGCCCGTTACTGTCATTTTTTGCTTGTGGGCCAGATTCAGCCCGTGGTTACAGTCGGCCCGTTTGTGGTCCGTTAATACATTGGGCCATTTTCATAGGGTCATCAAATACGGCCTATTAACGATGGCCCGTTATGATCTGCCCATGAACGGACGATTCCAACTCTAGCCCGTTTACGACCATAATGCGGCCTGTTATTGGCCCATGTTTGGCCAATCAATCATATGGCCCGTATAAGGCCCATTGATGATACGTCCCGTAGAAGGCCCATTGTTTCTACGGCCCGTAGAAGGCCCACTGTTTCTACGGCCCGTAGGAGGCCTAGTGTCACTACATTAAATATTAGCCCATGGTTATTGTGGCCTAGTTTTAAAAACTAGGTTATTGCAGCCACTAGCAAACCACGAAAAAAGAACTACACTGAATACAAGCAAACAAATAAACAAGACAACAAGGAAATAAATAAGCAAGCAACTTATGCTAGGCTATCACGGCTATTACACATATTACATCCACTGGGCATCAAAGTCCGCCACCAGTGCAAATATATGGAACAAAGCAGCATATAAACACCGCAGCAAAACAAGTCCAGAACTGAAACCACTTCAGAAGAGTTCAAGAAACAATATCCTGGGTACCCATAATGCTGGCAAGATGCTTAGCAAGATTATTAACTTTCTCTTGTTTAGCGCTTAAATCCTTCAGTGCTTGCTGTTGCATAATAAAGTACGCATCTGAATTCTGCAGGGACTTCCTCAGTCCTTCGGCTTCTTGCCGCAGCACAGCTGACTGATGCCTTTCAGCTTGTAGCTGAGACTGAAGAAGCCGAAGTGATTCAGGCAGCGAGTTCGAAGAGCTTGTGCCAGCGGTACTGGCCAGTAACTCGAACACTACATCAACGCAGGACTGTGGGGTTTTCTCACTGTCTACAAGATCGTTTTTATCACCTTTCTTGGAGACCAACAGGGTTGTCTCACTATCTTGAACCTTATCTGCATTACTTTCTCTACCATTGCATAGTGGGGTGCTCTTCTCCAATATTCTGTTTGCATACTACAAGAGAAACAAGCAGACACATCACAGGTTTAGCTTGTAGTATACGAAACTCATTTTGGTAAACCGGTTCAGTAGTAAGGTGGACAGGATAACAGCATGAAACAAACATATATCTATGTACTATGGTCACTGTATTGTCCATATCATTCTAGTTTATGTTCCCTAATCAAGATAGAGACACAGTTCAACTCATATATTTTTAAGACACAACAGCATAGACAGAATATAAGTGTGAGAAACTACACAGCATTGGCAGCACTTGTAATGTGCATCACATGAGAACATAACTGTTTATACAACTTAAACTGAAATCAACATAGAGCAAGAAGTTAGAACAGCAATCCAGTTAAAGAAATAGGTTTAAAACATACCTGTTGCGCCATTGGAGTTTCAATTGGATCCTTCAAATTCGAAAGTAGTTGTATGAGTAAATACAGTGATGCAACAGCAAAGGAGTATGGACCATAGCTACGGAATCTGACCTGAGAACAGTTGCTCTTCTGCTTTAAACGTGGAGTTTGGGTTAGCTGTGGTGGTCTTCGTGCTTTGGGCACTGCAGTAGCTTTACAAACTGCTCGTGTGGGGGTACTCTGTGGTGGACATGGTGCTTTGTCAACTATAAGTGGGTTACTATCCGCTGGGGTTGCGGTTAGATGGGTTGTAGCTGGTTCTCTGCCCAACGGTGTAAGTGTGCAATCTGGAAGAGTCTCGATTATGTGTGGTGGGGCTAGTTTGTGGGCCAGTACAACCATGGTTCTATCTGCATCGACGGGTAGCACTGTCTTTTGTGAAGAACGGGTTTTTGCTCCCTTAGATACTGCCATCACCCCCTCCAATTCAAATGGCTGATAAACAAGAAAAGAAATTGAACGTACAGACATTGTATGATAGACAGATGTGGTAATTCACATATATGTTGTCTAACCAAACAGGACAGCATGACACAATTTCACATATATGATGCCTAACTAAACAGGATAGCATGACACAGTTTCAGATATATGATGGATAACTTAACAGGATATAATGGCATAATTCAACATATGATGAGTACCTAAACAGGATGACATGACAAAACTATATGATGTCTTTCTAAAATAGGTTGGGATGAAATAATTCACATACATGTTGTCTAAGTATACAGGATGGCATGATATAATTGACATAATTGATTCATATACTAAGCAGCTGGCACTCGCATGTATGATCTCTAAACTAAGCAGATAGAATTCAATATTGTGCATATGATGTCTAAACTAAGCAATGCAAGACACCATATGCATCATATGAGAAATATAAACATTGCAACTTAGAGCATACACCTCAGGTGGGATATAGGACTGGTCATCTGTCTCTGAATCCTCCTCTGAGGAGCTCCCTGTAACCATCGAGATATATGCTTCAACAGGTACCATTGCCTGCTCTGAAGACCTTGTTTTCACTCCAGATTTTTCCATAACCGGCTCAAATGGCTGATACACATGAAGAGTAGTTCAATATACACAGATTGTCGACAAATGGAATACGTAATGAAAAAAAGATGGCATGAGATAATTCACATATATGATGCCTGGCTCCATGGCGGTGCATAATTCACATATATGATAACTGGCTGAAAAACATGGCATTGCATAATTCACATATCTGATATAGAAAGCAAACAGGAGGCATTCACACAAAGCATGTCTAATCTAAGCAGATGGCATGGCAATGCAAGACACCATATGCATGATATGAGCAATATAACCCAGCCAAGTTAGAGCATGCACCTCGGGGGGGGGGGGAATATGACTGGTCATCTCTCTCTGAATCCTCCTCTGAGGAGCTATCTGTAACCAGCAAGAAATCTGCATCGACAGGTAGCACTGACTGCTCAGAAGACCTTGTTTTCACTCCAGATTTTCCCATGACCGACTCAAATGGCTGATGCACAGGAAGAGTAGATGAATGTATAAACATTGTTGACAAATGGAATACATTATGGAAAAAATATGGCACGATACAATTCACATATATGATGACTGGCTAAACAGGATGGCATTGCATGATTCACGTATATGATGCCTGGCTAAAGAAGATGGCATTGCATAATTCCCATATACTCCCTCCGTTCCTAAATATTTGTCTTTTAGAGATTTGAAATGGACTACCACATACGGATGTATATAGACATATTTTAGAGTGTAGATTCACTCATTTTGTTCCGTATGTAGTCACTTATTGAAATCTCTAAAAAGACAAATATTTAGGAATGGTGGGAGTATGATATAGAAACCAAACAGGTGGCATTCACACAAAGCAAATCTAAACTAAGCTGATGACATATAAGATGTATAATGTAAGCAATGCAAGGCGCCATATGCATGATATGACCAACATCAGCATGCCAGGTTAGAGCAAACACCTCAGGTGGTAAACAGGCATGGTCGGCTCCTTCTGAATCTCCATCTGAACAGTTATCTTCCTCTGGAATACAATCTGGAAATGCAGGAGGGGGGGCCACTTCGCCCACCATGGAGCGGCGTCTGCATGACATTATATTCGCACGCAACGGTCTTCTCTTTTTCTCTACATGTTCAGTACGATTGTGTACAATATCTGACATGCATAATAAAAAATAGTTAGATTTTGTAAGGCCTAAGGGGTGCATGCAAAAATCAAGACTGATGGTAGCAAACGAGTGGATGGATCCAAAACTAATGATAGCAGGTAGATTATAGCTTCAGTTTAAAAAGATAGACAATGGATCATCTATTGTTTGTTGCCCACCCAACATGAACCACATAGAAGACCCCAGATGAACCAGATAGTAGACAGATACTATTCGTTGCTGGCTCGATATGAGACCCATGGGCAATTCAAAACTCAAGATTGAACGATAAAGTAGCAGGTAATAATAACCGATGTATAACGTAAGCAAACACGAAAGACTGCGACCTCTCTTCCGGAACTGTGTAGTCCTTAGGTTCATCTGCTCAGTCGAAGATGGTAATGCAGTTGGCGTGGCTGCCGGCAACAGGGAAGATGATCTGAGGTGGCGAAAGGAAGTCTGCAGGGGGGATCTCTACTGCAGTGAACACTTCTGTCGATGGTGCACCTCAGGTGGGGTGGATGACGGCACGACAGGAGCAGGACATAACACAGAGAGTTTTCTTTGACGCCTATCTGAAAATGAAGTAAATCTGTAAGGGCTCCTTAGAATTGGAGGATTCTATAAACGCAGGGACAGGCAAAACACAGGAATAGGATAGGAACGCACGTGCAAAACAGAGCATTTGGAAACATAGGATTTCAGTCAACCTGGGTGTTTGGCTCACATGAATTGGAAGAACAGAGGAATGGAGAAACAAAGTGATGCGACTAGTGTACAACCTCTTTGTCATAGCCTTGTGGACCTCAGCATCATTGGGTTGGATGTGGAGGATGGTGATGATGCTGGTGTGACTGTCGGAGGCGGGGAAGAAGATCTGGGGCCTCTGGAAACGGCGCCGAGGGTACTGCTCTGCTGTGATGGACGATTCCGTCGTTGGAGCAGCTCTGCTAAGGTGTACGGTGACGAGGCTGAAGCATGACAAGACAGACAACGTTAATCTAAAGTGGGGCCCTAATATCATCTGCAATAGATGATGTAAAATACATCACCAAAAAGTGCTAGATGTAAAACGCATCAGCCGCGCCATGGCCGCTCCGACAGATGCTGTAAGTACGGTTCACTCTGAACTTTACTGAAGAAAATGAACTTCACAGTCGAAACTGATTTTACTGTCGAAACTGTTTGAACTAGTAACAGAGCATTGCAATAGATGTTTAGGGCGTTCGAGCACTAGTAGCAGGGAAGCAGTGATCTAAATCAGCAGACGCTCGAGCAGGGAACGCACTAGCAGAGAGCAAGTCATGCAGTAGCACCACGAGCAAGTGCTAAAGCAGCAACTCCTGTAGCTGCCGGAGGTCGTGCAATAGCAGTAGCAGCACAAGCGAGAGCAAGAGCAGAGCAGCAGCACGAACGAAAGCAGGAGCAGTGCAGCAGCGCAATCGACAACAAGAACAGAGCTGCAGCGCGAGCGAGAGCCGGAGCAGCAGCGGCTAGTGCCATTGTGGAAGTCGCCACCGAGGAAGCAACGACATGGGGAGATACGCTATGGATGATGTGGCCGGCGACGGCGCCATCGATGGAGACACGCCATGTCTGCTCGGTATCGAGCACCAGCAGCCCCGTGAGATCGAATAAAAGATAAAATGCAGCGGTGAGTGCAGAACCTCCTTGGTGGCGCCGAGTTGGCCTTGGCTTCATCGGAGGAATTGGTGAGGGTGATGCGGTTCCGGTGGGGCAGGTCAAGACGGCGCTGTCGGGATTGAGGTGGTGCGATAGACGAGGCGAACGTCGGGGCAGCTCCTTGGAGGTGGAGGATGGGGCGGCTGATCCGGCGGGACGAGGAGATCGACAACGGATCCTCATCCGGTGCGGTGGATGAGGGACGGCGAGCTATTGCGGTGGGCGACGTAGTCGGGGAAGAGTCTCCGGCTGGGCGACGGTCGGGAGGCCGACGGAGGAGCATGGGGTTTCGCGGGTTTTGGCGGCCTCGGTGTATGAATGGGGGGGCGAAGGGGAGGGCGAACCAATCTTAGGGACGCGCTTGTCCGAAATGTAGGGTAAGTTACCAGCGTACCCCCACTGGTTTTGACACCGCGACGTGGAGCTTCATTTCCGGCTGAGGGGTAGAAGGGGGATTTCGCATGTCTGGGCTGCGGGAGCGATTTCGGATGAGGAGGGAGTTCTCGCGCGCGTCCAAATTTCAGGATAACAAGGCGTGGTGCGGGTTGAAGAAGCGGGAGTTTCAAAGCAGGTGAGACAAAAGATACTCGAGCTTGAAAATTTCGGGATAACATGGTGCGGATTCCTTGTTCGGTAGAACAAACTTAACGTGTAAAAAAACAACTCATGCAAGACACAAGAGAGTCATGTCCCCTTTTACTATATTTCTATAGATGCCATTGAAAAAACTACAAGAAAAATGTAAAAAAAATCGGGATAACAAGATTACCCTGCACAATACCAAATCGATTCGCACTTCCCTCAACAACAACAAAAACCAAATAAATTGCCACCAAAGAAAGAGTAATGTCCCTTTTTATATGATTATAGATGCCATGATCTCGAATTTCAATTTTTGAATCCACGTTATGTTGAATTCGAATATATCGTTAGGTGACCTTGCAGTTTATAATTGATGTAGTCTTACATTTTGATCTTCCATCATATATGAACATTTTACTCCACCATGTGAACATATATATTGTCGTCTACCATATGGACTAAATTTGAATCAATTTTCCTTATTTGAATACGATTGTTGTCAAGTTATACAATAATTTAAATATTATCTTGATAACGAAAAACATACATATATCAGTAATCATATTTCACTATGAACTACATGTACCATACGCTCTCCAATTCAAATAATTGTATCCATTTTATGTTGAATTCAAATCATAGTACATTATCGGTCTAGGTAGCGAGATGTTTGGGATAATCTAAACCCTGTTTTCATACGTATAATTTTTGGCTGAATTGGGACAAGTTTTGGTATAAGCCTCTTGCAAAACCGGAGATTCTCTCAACAAGCCTCGTGGTTCCGAGAGGGAACGTGTCACCTTTGTGTGCGAAATGATATACGCTGCATGCCCCTGATTTTATTTACAGAGGCAACATAGAACTATATGAGTGCCCTGTTAAATTTTGGAATTATTTCGGGTTCATTTGGCCTTTTTATACATTAATTGAGTTTCTGGACTTTTAATGTGCATAATCTAAATATGAATTGCATGCACATGCTCCGTTGCACCAAAGTGGGTTGAAAAATCACATGTGTGTCCTTGGTTGAATTTCTAGGTCCCATGGAAGAAATAAGAATGAAATTCAAACATCTGGGCGTCATGACTCGACCGAGAACATCGAGAAACTTTGATTTTAAATTCATGTAAATCCAAAACTCGCCTGGAAATCAGGAAACTTGGCATGGTGTCATGTCATGGCACTAACATGTTGTGGTAAAAAATTGGGCCGATTTGGAAGCTCGTGGTTCTAAGAGGGAACGTGCCACCTTTGAGTGTGAAACGATATACGCTGCCCCCCTTGAGTTTCTTAACAAAGGAGACATAGAACTACATTAGTGCCCTGTTAAATTTTGGAATTGTTCCGGGTTTGTTTGTCGTTTTTTATACATTAATTGAGTTTCTGGTCATTTAATGTGCATAAGTCAAATTTGAACTACAAGCACATGCTCTCGTGCACCAAAGTTGGTTGAAAAATCACATTTGTGTCCTCTGGTGAATTTCTAGGTCCCATGCAAGAAATGAGAATAAAATTAAAACATCTGGGCATTGTGGCTCGGCCGAGAACATTGAGAAACTTGGTTTTAAAATTATTGTAAATCCAAAACATGTCTGAAAATCATGAAACTTGGCATGGATGTCATGTCATGGTACTACCATTTTGTGGTAAAAAAATTGGCCGAATAGGAACAGATTTTGGTATAAGCTTCTTGCAAACCGAAGCTTCTCTCAAGAAGGCTCGTGGTTCTGAGAGGGAACGTGCCACCTTTGAGTGAGAAATGATATACGTTGTCCCCCTTGAGTTTATTTACAACGGCAACATAGAACTACATGAGTGCCCTGTTAAATTTTGGAATTATTCCGGCTTCCTTTGGCCTTATTTACACATTAATTGAGTTTTTGGTCATTTAATGTGCATAATTCAAAATTGAACTACAAGCACATGCTCCCGTGTACCAAAGTTGGTTGAAAAATCACATTTGTCTCCTCGGGTGAATTTCTACTCCCTCCTTCCATCTATATAGGTCCTAATGCGTTTTTCGAGGCTAACTTTGACCAAACATTAGAGCAATAATATATGACATGAAACTTACACAAAGCATACCTTCAAATTTGTATGTCAAAGGAGCTTCCAATAATATAATTTTCATAGCATACATCTCATGTGCTATTAATCTTGTCAATAGTCAAAGGCTGTCTTGAAAAACACATTAGGCCCTATATAGATGGAAGGAGGGAGTAGGTCCCATGCAAAAAATGAGAATAAAATTCAAACATCTGGGTATCGTGGGTCGGTCGAGAACATTGAGAAACTTGGTTTTAAAATCATGAAACTTGGCATGGTGTCATGTCATGGTAGTACCATGCCGTGGTAAAACAATTGGCCGAATAGGAACAAATTTTGGTATAAGCTTCTTGCGAATTGGAGCTTCTCTCAAGAAGGATCGTGGTTCTGGGATAGAACGTGTCACCTTTGTGTGCATAATTCAAATTTGAAATACAAGCACATGTTCCAGTGCACCAAAGTTGGTTGAAAAATCACATGTGTGTCCTTGGGTAAATTTCTAGGTTCCATGCAAGACATCGGAATGAAATTCAAAATTCTGGTCGTCGTGGCTGGGTTGGAAACATTGAGAACCTTAGTTTTCTAATTCCTGTAAATCCAAAACACGCATGAAAATAATGAAACTTGGCTTGGTGCCATGACATGGGACCAACATGCTATGGTAAATTTGCAGTCCGATTTGCGAAGGCGCACACATTAACAATCAACAAAGTCATTTTGGAACAAGTGCTATCACGTTACAATCGGAAACACAAGTATTATTGAAACCGTGGGCGTTCTACTTACTAGTACCATTTACGTTCCGCCACACGTCCCCATTTTTTATTAGCTAGGAGGCGCCGTGCAGGGTAGCTATTTGAGTACGAGAGGCATGCGATCAGACCCCTACGCGTGCTTATCGAGAGGAGAGCCCTTTGACCTGCATCTGTCGTCCACCTCTCTCCCAAGGTCTCCATTAATGGCGCCCAAGCCTCTGTTTAATGGCGTGGCTATGTCTCACTCGACTGAGATTTAAGAGAGAAAAAAGAAAACCTGAAAGCACGGATCTTGATGTAAGATCCGACGGACCTATATAGCATCTACTGCGACTTATAGCAAGACTGATGAATATATAAGGACGATTAATATTTTTTTGATCAAAGAAGGGCTTGCCCCTTCCAATTTTCATTATTGAAAACCACCACAATTCACAAGAAGTTCAGCACAACTCCAGACTAACACGAAGGACTAAAAGCTACCAGATTGAGATCGCAACATCCCAAGAGGCCAACAAAGGCCAAACATCCATGCTAGAACCCAACATTTCACAACCGACGACACAATTCACATCCTAAACCGATTATTACATCAAAAGAAACCAGGAAACTGAAGGAAGCCCAGCAGCAACTAGAAGAACAACAATGCCTGGGTCGCCACATCAAGAGTTTTCTTCATTCCAGCCTCGCAACATTGATCTTCCACAGAAAGATAAGGACGATTAATTGTCTTACATAATTAGAAAGATAATTAAAAAAGCCACATGCAGCTACTCTCGAAATACACAAGGGCAAAATAAGAAGGAAGACAATGATCTGGCTCGCTGATCTCTACTTTCATGATGCGTTGCTGCAGGCCGCGGGAACTAGTCTCCGCGGCGAGCGGCGATGAGCTCTTTCGTGTCCTCAAGACGTTGATTGAGAACATCCACAGATTCCTCCACCAGCCTTTGGCGCTCGTTGCGGAGCATGTCATTCTCGTCCATAAGTTTCTTGACGATGACGCCGGTCCTCTTCAACAAGGCACTGGTCTCCTCCTGCTGGTCTGCACTTCGGACGATCTTCTCCCTCAATAGGTCGCACTCGGCTCGGAGCCTCTTACTGCCCTCCCTTAGTTGTCGGATGACGCTGGTAGCCTATTCAAACGAGGCTTTCATGTCGTCCTGCAACCTCGCCCAGCCAGAGATCTGATCCATCTGGCTATGGACGATCACATGCATGCGCCTGTAACAGTCGTCGCCTGCCCACGAGAAATTTTCCCAGGCCACCGCGGCACGGCGGGACATCTCTGCCGCATTCATGGCACGGCGGGACATCTCTGCTGCTTCCGCGGCACGGCCAGACCAGTCTGCTGCATCAACAGCGCGGCGGGACCTCCGTGCTGCTTCAGCGGTGCGGCGGGACCTCTCTGCTCCTACTTTCACGCGGCGGGACATGTCGGTTGCTCTCGCAGCGGGGCAGGACATCTCTCGTGCTTCCGCTTCCATGCTCGCCTCTCCCAGGTGGCAATCTCTTGACTCAGAACTCACGCTGGCCATGGTAGATGCAAGGGAAGGATGCTGAATGACTTTTTTGTTTTTGTGGATGAGGAGTTGAGGAGGAATGTGCAGTCATCTTGGCATACTAGTATTTATAATCGACTACTAATACACTCCTAAGTGGGAAACCGTTTAGGTTGTGATCGGTGTGAATAGGTTTGCAAGTCAATATAGTGTGGAGTAATTTGGAATGTGATGAGATGCAAGCTCAAAATTTATTGATGGTTCTAGTTTCTAAGTGCGACACTATTCCCGGATGGAGTACTTCTTTTTCTACTCCCTCCTTTCCGGTCTTATAGGGCTTATCTCAAAATTTTAGTTTTTCCATTTTATAAGGCTCAATTTGGTTGTTCCCCAACACATGTTCAGATTCCAAGGTGCATTAAATCATTGCATTTAAGTATTAAGAGAAAAATGACCAATGCATGTACTTGATTCATGCATGCATCGCAATTAATGCATTGATAAACATAATTTTTTGAGAAAAACAAGAGCATTAATTAGGTGCTTTTGCAAACTAAAAAAATATTACACCACTCAGCATCTTGGTTGGTGAGATTTTTGAATTAAGCCCTATAAACCGGAAAGGAGGGAGTACTGCTGTGTACGTGCAATAACTGGCACCATCGTATACATATCTTACGGTTAATGGGGCGTTCGACAGGAATAGTCGCGTGGCGAGCTCTAGGCTAGTCTTTTTTTCCAGACGCATTAAACCTATCTCTCGGGAGTTCTCGCACGCACCATTGTGCCACACACAAAAACTTGTACTCTGAGTTTAGTAGTACGTTATACAGGAAGAGAAGAGGTGCACGCATGCACTCGTCCTCTCACACACGCGTCTATTTTTCTCGAAAAGGAGGATGATGACCCCCGGCCTCTGCATCTGGGAGTCCCACACGCATCTATAACTACGAATTGTAGTGTTCTCAACCATCCGATTGGCTCTATCATGGATGTACCTATATACTAAAACATGTCTAGATACATCTATATTTTGACAAACGGAAGGCATGCATTGTGGAACGGAGGGAGTGCTTGTCATCAAAATGGATAAAAAGGGACGTATCTAGAACTAAAATACGTCTACATACTTCTCCTTTTATCCATTTTGATGACAAGTAGTACTTCTTACCCAAAGGAACTTTATATCCAACAGACAAAAAATATCCGTTCGATTGTTGGAAATTACTGATCTGATGTCGAAGTAATTGCTGCATCACCACCAAAACCCACCATTTCTTAAGCTAAAGTAGACCAAGGTAATCCCTATATTAGCATATTACTAAGATAAACAAAAGGCACTGTAGAAACATTTAGGACATGAGCTTGTCAATCTGAATGTGGCGGGCCTTCGTAGCCGCAGAGGGGCACGTGGCATTTGCAGGGCGCGAGCGGACACATGCTCTGATGATCGGAGAGCTTGTGGTAAGTGATGTAGAGCCCACAGCCTTCGTGCAGGCACTCCACCCTCACCGACGAAAGTACGGAGTCTACCGCTGTGTTCTACATGTCGAAGCCACCGCCACGCTCGCACTTCTGTGCCGCTAGTTCCCGGGGCGCTCGACGTGGCAGTCCGCGCAGGCTAGGTGCCCTCCCTTGCACTGCAGAAATCAATCGAACAGCACATCAATCAAGAAACCTGCACCTTGCTCAATCAGCCGAATGGACAAGGTGTATTCGAACCTCATACACTGGAGGCGTCAAGGGGAGGAGGTACAAGGGGAAGTGGAGCACAGTGAGGTCCATCGAGACCTTAGAGAGCTCCATCATCGGGTCCTGTTCGGTCTGCACGATATCGCCCTCCTCGTGCACAACCATCTCTCGACTTGGGCCAGGGTATTACAAAGTTTTACCGTCACATATTTTATACTACTTCAAGGTGCATTAAATCAACACATGCAAGTATCAAAAGGAGAGTCACGGCATGCATGCATGCGTTGTAATTAATGCATCGGTAAAGGCAAATTATTGAAATATATCGAGTGCAGTGCTTTGATGTGTCGTGTCAACTCGTACATCAACGAGAAGTTTGATTATCCTCTCCCTCGCGAACTTAATTGCACCTGCCTTTGGCTGTATGACAGGTTGGCCACACACCTGTCGGGCCCACCTGTCATACACGGAAAGGCAGGAGCGTCCCTCCCTCGCCCATGAGCGTGGTGGCTGGCAAGACTAGGAGAAGCTTTCGCTACACGCTCTCCCTCCCGCACGCGATGGACATGCAGCAGTTCAATCGGTGTCATATGGCCAGAAGCGTACTGTAGTACTCCTCTAGTGCAATAGTACTCCATCATTGTTCGACTTCCCGAAGAGGCTAAGAGCCAAGCGCAGCCCGGACGCTCGTGTGGCAGTTTCATGTGTAGAGTAGTCTAGGATAGCGTGTACCATGCCTGTAAGCTTAAATCGTTGGGGTCGGCTCCATGCTATGTGGCCATCTCGAAGTTTAAAAAAAAATTAAAATAGTCTTCTGGCCCTACCCGACACCCTGGTTATTGTAGTTTGCATGCTCATCTGGTCAAGACAGGAATATATATTTTAATTTGTTTTTTTTTCGGAAAAGGGGGACTCCCCGGCCTCTGCATCAGAACGATGCATACGACAACATATATTTTAATTTGTGGTGGGTAAATGTTAGAGGTTGCAGCAAATATATTGTACACTGCGGGTCTTTCAGCCAAGTTTAGAGGCAAACATGTGGGGCCAGTGCTATGGTGTGTCGTGTCAACTCGTACAACGAGGAGAAGCTTGATTTTACTACACGCCTTCTCCCTCACCCATGCGCACGGTTGCTCGCAAATGAGGACGGGCTTTTGCTTAGTAGTACTTCTACAACAAGCTATCCATCCCACTCGTGGTGGACGGACATGCAGCAGTGGATTCGACACTGTAGAAGCAGTAGTAGTAACATCATTGTTCGTCTTCTCGAAGAGGCGAAGAGCCAAGTGCAAACCGAATGTTGCAGTTGCGAACATTGGACCACGCATATAGCCAGGCTCTTGCATGAGACAAAATTGCTATGTGAGCCCACTATTGTACTAGTACATACAACTACTTGCTAGTATAGCCCTGTAAACCAGAAAGGAGTATTTGCCCTTCTAGAGATTTCAGCAAGTGACTAGACTACACCGAGACAGAGTACATATGGAGCAAAATGAGTGAATCTGCACCGTAAATAAATACGTACTAGTTCTATCGTTTTCCTCTCCGGGGTGCACAATATTGAGTATACTGACTAGTCTCTTTTTGACATGCAGAGGGAATTAATTGGAGAACCAGAATAGAGCCAGCACGATGTGAATGCAACAGAGTTTGGACTCTCATATAATAAAGGCGCCCCACCACTCCAATCCATCTACTCCCAAGTCTCTGCGCAACACTGCTCACTCCAATCCAAGACCAAGTGACCAGAAGCCACAAGAACCTATGGAGGCGATGGACGCGAGCGGCAGTCGGCCGTGCCAAATCATCCAAGGCGCCGGCCTGCGACCCCGCACCGCGCAGTGTTTCCAGACGGTACTGGCGACCGCAGGGATCATTCACGCGGTCATCGCCGCAGAGGGAGGAAACCCGCACCTGCCGGAGGGGCCCGATCCTCTGTCCGTGTCGTTCTCTCTGACACATTGCCGGCTCGGGAGGTCCTCCGACCCTTCTTCCTTCCTGCCGTATTGTCCGCAGATCCGACCTGCCAACGCCGACATCCCGGCGACCCTCAGGTATAAATTCTTCGAAAGCGGCCTTGCTCTACTGCCCCAGCTCCCCACGTGTCTGCATGTGCATCTTTTTATACTCCCATTAGCTCTTCCAAAGCCACCTAAATTTTTAGTATTATTAGAGGTAAAGCTACTTCATGCACTCGAATCTAGGGCTTTGTTCAAACAACGAAGAAAGGGGGAAAGTTATAGCATGAATCTAGGACTTGATTCAAAGAGGAAATAATATTGTGAAAGTAGTAGAGACCGAATACCCAACCGGTCTCTTGGTTGAAAAGGGAAATAATGGGAAAACGTAGTACAAACTGGATAAGGAACAGATCTATTATTGGTTGAAAAAGGATAGAAAGTGGCGCCTGGTGGACAAGTCAACAGAGTATGTCCAGGATTAGATTTGCTGCCATCACATAGTAAAAGGTCTCCAGGATTTGATTTGCTGCCCTCACATAGTAAAAGGTCTCGGGATTAGATTTGCTGCCCTCACATAGTATAAGGTCTCAGGATTAGATTTGCTGCCCTCACATAGTAAAAGGTCTCCAGGATTAGATTTGCTACCCTCACATAGTAAAAGGGCTCCAGGATTAGATTTGCTGCCCTCACATAGTAAAAGGTCTCCAGGATTAGATTTGCTGCCCTCACATAGTACAAGGTCTCCAGGATTAGGTTTGCTGCCCTCACATAGCATGAACAAACTCAGCATCACCACTTTATGCCTCCTTGTAGGTACATTGTGCTGATGCGTCCACTACCGCATGTCCTTATACCAACCTTTTGCTGTTGTTAATGTAAGGGCGCATGTAAAATGAAGCGATCACACTATTACCTTAGGGACATGTCTAACCAATGTTATTTTTAATCTAATGCCTCCAGTGATAAGATGCAATTAAACTGTGTTACAAATGGCACTCCTTCTGTTTTCCCCAGTATGATAAGTAAGTTGCTCCTTTACGCTGCTGAGTGTCCTGGTGTCCCCACGGTCCCATGCCCTTAAACCAACTCTTTAGCTGTTGTTGATTTACTGTGTCTGGTAAACAAGCAATGCCACCATTAAAGTAATCCCATATTTGAGGAATCTCATTGTTGATCGTAATGCTTCTGGTAACATGAAGCATTGCTGACGTTTTAAAATTTCTACTGTCCTTGCGTGATTGCCATGAACATAATTAAGATGCTTCTTTTCATTTTGTATATGTTTCGTATATTCTTATTGACCAGCAACTGTTTACTTTCTATCTTTTTGTGCAGATAGGGATATCCATTTCACCTTGTTGCTATTGTGACCTTCTGTTGAACTGCACAAAACATTTTTTTGGAATGAGTGTCTTGTGAAATTCAACTAAAATGTCACGTGGGCAACATCTCTCAATTTTGGTGGAACTGCACAAAATGGTGATTGGAGTTTCCAAAATCTCCGTCAAGTTCTGCTGGTAATCTCGTGCAACATTTTATTAGCCTTTGCAAGATGGATCCGTCACTGTCACCACAATGGCACTTTATTTTAGTGGAACTGCACAAAAGGATAAGAAAATTATAGTTGCACCTTACATGAGCCGGACATCCAACCTTAATGTTCCTCAATTTTAGTGCAACTACTGAAGAAGAACCTGCCAACTCACAAGAGCAAGTACTTCTTGCTAGCTGAATGATGCAATCTTCGCTTCATTTCAGGTGAACTACAGAAAAAGGCGCATGAATTGAATCATGGAACTCCAGGCAGACCTCATCCAAGTAGAGCTGGAGGTTGAGTTCAAGGAGGCCGCTATTAAAGCGAAATCATGTTCTCCTATCTCCTTGTTTGTGTTGTGCAAACATGTTGGGAAAACAGGAATACTCAACTACAGATGTTGTGACGGCAAAGAGCATTCGCCAAGTTCTTTGATTGTATGACATGGCTAGCCAAGATGGATTTAATCCCGATATTCACTTTATCAAAAGGCTCTAATGGGTTGGTTCTGAATCTTGCAAGCTGGGAATCAGTGAGATGTGTAGGCATCTTTGTTGTACTTATTATTTGAATCTTATTTGTTGGTTCTGAATCTTGCAAGCTGGGAATCAATGACATGTGTAGGCATCTTTGTTGTACTTATTATTTGGATCTTATTTGTTGGTTCTGAATCTTGCAAGCTGGGAATCAATGAGATGTGTAGGCATCTTTTTGTACTTATTATTTGGATCTTATTTGTTGGTTCTGAATCTTGTGAGCTGGGAAACATGGCACGATGATGCAGAGGACAACAACCATAACAAATAGTACAAACTTGGTAGTATTATCTTTGTGAAAGTGCGACAAATGTGTTGATCGTGTGCGTCCTGAGAATAATAATACTAATTGTTGTGCATGTTGATCCTGTGGCCCTGATAGAACGAGCGAACGCATTGCTTGTTTTAAGTATAAATTTCTATTAAACCTAACTAAATTTAAGTAAAGTGACCACTAACTCCTGTTATTACAGTACCAATACAGACCCGCTCATAAACCGACGTGTGGCCGAGGGTGCATCTTCTGTCGGGCGTGCATCTTCTGTCGAGGGAGGGGTAGTAACTGTTGTCGCTTGTACACACTCAGCTTACTGTTGAGTCCAGTTCCCCAAGAGCTGAAAAACGAACTGCTGCCACCGCCTACACACTCGTTCACTCGAAGAGACTCCAATGGCGATCCGAGGGGTGAGCCTGCTGGATATGGACTTCAGCAAGGACTTCCCCTTTGAGTTCGTCGTTCAGTCCTATGGCTGCACCAAGTTGAATGTGATGTACACCAACAATACTGACTCGGTGAAGCTTTGCCTCACCTTAGTCCTATGGCTACACCGGGTTCTGGAGCATTCGCCCGTTTCATCGGCAGCGCCGACTGCACCTTCGCTACGGTGGACAGAAGTAAGAACGCGATGATTCAGCCATCTGGTGCAACAAGCTTGTCGACATCCAGAAGCAATACAAGATCATCATCAACGGGCAGGAGAAGGACTCCGTGGTTGACCTTGCTGAGACCATCATCGACCCCTGATACGCCAACATGAAAGAAGACAACCTGAACACGTGGGAGGTACCTCTGAATCTAGCCTACATAACCTACGCGGCCAAGGATGCATACACATGCTACGACATGTACATGCAGATCTTGGACATGAGGGCGTGTCTGCTTCCCGTAACCGACGAGTACACGCACAGCCGCAACGTCATGATCAAGCATGCCAGGAAGGTCTAGATGTTGTATTTTATCTGTTTATAAGCACCTTTATCATCTGAGTGTTTCATGCATTAGCCTATGTGTCGTAATTATCTGTTTTGTTCGAAATATTTCTTTTAAGAACCCATTAACCTGATTGCTTTTTTAGTGGCTATTTGCTTATGTATGTAAACTAGTTCACTTGTCCGTAAAAAAACTAGTTCACTCGGCTGCCGTGCTTTGAATCTCCTTCCTCCCAACATATTCCCCTCCTCAGGTGGCCCAGCAGGTCTTTGAATTTTCTCCCACTTTCTTTTTTGATGTAAACTGAGTTTTCTCCCAGTACTTTCCCCTAGAACCAACTCAACTGTCCCACGCCTAGCCTAAAAAATAATAATACCCCACGTACTATTAACTCATCAAATTAAAATGTTATTTTATTTCGTAAGTTGAAAGTTCTTACAAAATAATAATAATAATTGTTTATATATAACTTGGCAAGTTAACTCCTAGTGATTGCGTACATAAGCTTGCAAAGATTTTACTGATGTGCAATCATGTGTTTATGTTTTTGTAACATTTCTCCGTCTAACCGAACATGATATTTTCACCCAGCCTAGCAAGTCCGCGGATTTCGAGAAAAATGCAAATGGGATTTAAACGGGCTGCATAGGTGCTATATCATTGTTTCACCCAGCCCACAAAATGGACTAAAAACAAATGGAGTGGCTGACATGTGGGCCAGTAGGTCGAAGCCTAAGAAGGCGTTGGATTTACATCCAACGGCCGTCATTCTTCTTCAATCTCTCATCTTCTTCCCCCAGCGCTGCCGGAACCGCCTGCACCAGCCTTCAGCGTCCAACAGCGTTGTATTGCGCTCCTCAGCGAAACGCTACCCCGCCGACGGCCAGGCCATCCCTCCACTCCGCACCTCCTGTTATTCTCTGCCGAGTGTAGGCCCACCCCACACCCGAACCAGTCAAGTTTCCCACTCCTCTCCGTCCGTGACTCCACTGCCGCATCTTCCCCATCTCCGGGTCATTCTAGTCTGGGGCCTTGCCGTCGTCCACCACGTCGATGCGCTCGGCGCGGCGTGGTCAACATACGAGAGTCATCGGAAGAGGATTGTATGTGGAGAGCCTGATGGCTGGGACCCACGAGGTCCATGGTCGCACGCAAGGAAAGTTCCTCCTTATTACGCATTATACATGCACTGTACGTGGGAAGGGCTTCTATATTTCGTGAAAAAACGTTCCCCCCGCTGACAGGTCGGACCCACCAGCTATATCTTCGCACGCAAGGGAGTGCCTCCTTATTACGCACCAAAAAATGAATACCCCCTGCTAGCTGGGACCCACCATAGTGGGTGGCTGACTTGTGGGCCTACTAAGTTGACGAGGATGGAGGGCTTTGTCAACTTAGTCAATAAACACTCTTAAGTTAGCTCATGAAACTATCTTAGGAGATCATTGAGAACTTTTAAGGACTCATGAGAAATTGCGCTTTGAAAAGCTCAACCTTGAGCAAGAGCATGAGTTCTTAAAAGCAATCAATGATGATCTTCGCAAGAAATGTTCTTCTTACATTGCCAAGCGTTTACTCTTATCCACTTACATGCCTCAAGTCAAGTCTAGTAACAAGAACAAGAAAGATTCTTCCTCTAGTAGTAACAATAATCATGCTAAATCCAATATTGTTGCTTCTAGTAGTTCTCTTGATTCCATTAATGATTCTCTTAGCCAAATTACACTTGAGCAAGAAAATGTCTTATTGAAGGGAATTATAGAGAAAGGTGTTTATAAGAGCCTTGCCGGAAGTAAGCAATTCGAGGAAATTGTACGCAAGCAAGGAAGGCACCGGAAGAATCAAGGTGTTGGTTTTGAACGAAAGTTCAATGCCAATGGAGTTGAGTGGGAAGAAGATCAATACCCCAAGACGAAGTTTGTTCCTCAACAAGAGGAGTATGATCCTACTTCTCTCAAAGGGACACAAGCTCAAGATGATCTTCCACCACAAGACCACAAGCAAAAAGGCAAGGACAAGCTTCAAGAGGAAATTGATGCATTTGAAGAAGCTCCTAAGGCCTTGGTCAAGTGGGTTCCCAAGACTACTTCAAGTTCCACTTCATCAAGTACAACTACAACACTGAGGATTCCCATCAAGATGGTGTGGATCCCGAAGAAGAAGAACTAGAGATTTCTTGAGGGTGACTCCGCCAACATACTTCACTCTTATTATCTTGGCAAGAACAAGTGCAATCAACTTCCACATCTTGCACTAGTTCAAGGAGTCACAAACCCTCTTGTTGGTAAGACAAGGGACAAGGTAACCTAAAAGCTTTCATTCTTGTGTGTGCATCACTCTATGTCTATGGATATCCTTGTTTGTTCCTTGTGGGACTAACCCGTGTAGGTATTGAAAGTGCAACTCACTCCAATGGATAGCTCCAAATGATCTACATCAACATTGAGCATCCAGATCTTCAACATCTACATGAAGTCATCATCGACAAAACCCAAGGTTAGTTCATCTCTCTTAAGGGGGATCTCACATCTAGGGGGAGCTTTACTCTAAGAATTGAGCTAAAGCAACTCTAATGGTGTGAACACAACAATGCTTTATGTAAAAGTGGTAACCCCACTTGTGCTTAAACGATGAGTATGACCTATGATCAAATGTTCTCATTTGACTCCTAAGTCAATATACTCATATGTAGATGACCTAGTCATCGCAAATTGTTTGATAGATGCTAGAATTGGTTGTGCATGCTTTGCCACATATTTCAATTGCCATTTTATTGTGTGAGCATGTTGATTGCATATTTTACTCATTCGAGGACATCCACTTGTTGTTTTGATTGATTGGTTTTCTTTTCTTTTGCCAAGTGGATGGACAAGAATGCCTAAGAACCCTCTCTAGCTATCTATGCTTTTCTCGTCTCAAACTCTATTCATGCTACATCACAAAATTTGATCAAGTCAGATTCGAACCACTCTGTGTGAGGAGCACTCGGAGTCCCCGATTCATCATAGACTTAAACTTCCAAAACTTCTTTGTGTGTTTCGGTCTGACCGATTCCTCCATTTCGGTCATACCGAGATCACTAAGTCGATCTAGATTTTCAATCTCGGTGCAACCGATTTGAACTTTTCGGTCACACGAAGTTGCTGTAACTGTCAACAGTTATGCATCTCGGTGCCACCGAGTTGTTCCACTCGGTCACAACGACAGGGTCAGGCTATATATACTCACGGGCAAAATTTTGGAAATTTCTCTGAAACCCCTTCGCCCGCGCATAGCTCGCTCTGCCTCTTGGGTCTCCGGATCATCCTCCTTGTCGCCAGCTGCCTCTTGTCGCTGGTCTCCGCCGCCGTCAACGGAATTCTTCCCTACCGTTGCCGCCGTAGCGAGTTCATCGCCAAACTAGGGTATGGACTCGATCACAGTGCTATCCCTGTCCGATTCCTGGCACATTGTTATCATTATGATTCTTACCACGATTGAAACACTTCTATCCAGTCAAAACACTCCGTAGATTAGAGTTGAATTGAAAATTTAGGGTTAGGCTTCCACCGAAACCATCTCGGACCCACCGGGTTGCAGAACTCGGTTCCCCCGATTCGGCCAAGGCCATTGCACATGTGGTTCTCGGTCTGACCGAGAATTGCAAATCGGTATGACCGAGTTCAGGACTTTGTGAAACCCTAGAAGTCTCGGTGCCACCGAACTGTGACTCGGTCTGACCGAGTTCACTAGTTTAGGTTCCAACAGCTGCTTCGGTATCACCGAGTTTGCAAATTGGTTGATCCAGAATGCTTTCTGTGGAAAACTAAAACTAAGTTTTTGACTCATTCTTTTGTAAAAACCTCTGCATTTTGTGATGCTCATCCACTCTATCTCATCCTATTCACAGGGTCTGCTGTCAGTGTTTGCAACATGTCTGACCAGAGTGACAGCCAGAACAGGTCAGAGGAGCAGGTTCACCTGAGTGAGGGCACTAGTCCCTCTAGCAGTTCAGATGATGGTAGCAGGAGCACCCCAAGCAATTTTCCAAAGGCTGCCACTAGAGCAAGCAAGAAGAAAACTTCAGAGTCTGAGGATGAAGACTATGTTGCCACTGAGGATGAGGCCACATCAAAGAAGAAAGTGGTTAAGAAGGAGTACAACTTAACTGCAGTTAAGCCAGGGATGAAGATCAAAAGGCCAGCAGGAAGACAACTAATGTCTAAGGCCAGAGCATCCTCTCAAGCATCTTTGGAATCTTAACCCAAAGAGCCTGCTGCAGAAGGAAAGAAAAGGAAGGAAAGGGTCAAGAAGACCATGGCTAGAGTGATTGGAAAGGCTTCCATGATGGAAGAAGAAGAGGAAGAAGAGGTTGTTGCACCAGCACCCAAGGCACAGAATCTTATGGGTGATACTATCAGGACAGGCGCTGCATCATCAAAGCTCAAATAAGCACCCAAAGCTGCCTCCAAGCCCAAGACTGCACCAAAGAGAAATACCAGAAACATACCAGCTGCCGAGAAGAACAAAGCCCTAGTGCCTTAGACTGTTGCTGAAGAAGAAGATGAAGAGCATGTTCTGAGAAAATTGAAGCCAAAAATTCCAGACCACAATGATGCTCATCCTGTGGTTGAGAACATGAAGATCAGGAGAGACTCAGGACTGGGGAAATGGAGAGAGACAGATCCATATGCTACCAGGAGGACTGCTGTTGATTACAGGTTCCACACAAAGGAACAGCAAGATTTCTATGAGACAGTGCTGCTGGACAAGAAGCCTATAGTGTGTGAAATGAGGTGGGACGAGTGGAAGTATATCAAGGAAAATGAGGAACACTATCCTGGTGTGTTTGACAGCTTCAGTGCTTGTGGAGTTGCATACTTTGTTGGGCAGAAGCTCACAAAGTGGAATGAGGAGCTCATAATGCAATTCTACTCCATAGCACACTTCTATCCAGCTGGCAGAATAGTTTGGATGTCTGAACATATGAGATACCAATCAACTATTGAGGAATGGGCCAATATGATGAATGCCCCAAAGGAAAGTGAAGATGACTTGGATGTTTATGCCAAGAAAAAGATGGATCACAATTCTATGTCACAGATGTACAAGGAGATTCCTGAAGATGCCCTTGAGACTTTCAAGTTTGGGTCAGTCCATTTTCTTTTGTCAGGACTGCCAACGATCAACTGGATCCTAAGGCACACTCTCTTGCCCAAGTCTGGTGATCACAACATGATCAGAGGGCATGCAATTAACTTGCTACATATATTTGATGTGCCACGGAAGTTCAAGGTCATGAGCCTTATAGTTGAGACTATCAAGAGGACTACATCTGACCAGAAAAGAAGTTGTGGATATGCCCCACAGATCCAGGAGTTGATAAACTTAAAGATGGGCACAGGCACATACTTGTTGGATAAGGAACACTTGCCTATCTACCCAGATTTCGAGGACAATCAAGTTGTGATGAATGAGAATGAACCATCCTCAGTGCAAGCACAAGCAAAGAAGGAGAAGGCAAAGATGGAGAAGGCTGCCAAGATGCCAACTCAAGAGGAGGCATCTGAGTACTTTTTGAAAAGCAAGCAGGACCAGCTTGGTTACTTGATAGCATCATCTCTGAGGATTGAGAAGGGGTTGGCCACCCTAACTCAAAACCAGGAGAGCCTGGAAAGAATCATGGAACAAAAATTCTGTGATTTAGATGTCAAAGTAACTGAGATTCAGTCTGTTGTGGAGCAGCTACAGGATGACATGCAGGAGAGGAAGGGAAAAACAACCGCTGATGCATTTGCCAGAGTGCCTCGAGCTCAGAGATCTGCTGCAGTGCCTGTACCAGACACTAGAGCCACTTCATCTGCACCAGCTATAGCTTCCGTGCCACCAGCTCCAGCACCTACCCCATCAGCTCCGTCTACTTCGACTGAAGCCTTCGTCCTTGGAGTTCTCCGGACACCACCACCTGAAGACCAAGCGTGAGAGACGTTCTAGTGCTATGCATTTTCTATGAACTTTTTGGTAACTTGTTGCCAAAGGGGGAGAAAAATGTATAGATCATAGGCTTCGAGAGAGAGCGTTGCTTTTTATTCTCTCTTGCTTTGGTGGTTGAACTTTGTTTGTCTTTTGATTGCTTGAGATACTACGCTATTATCTGTGAGACATTGATGATCATGTGGTTGATCATAAGCTACACTTATGCTTGTTAGATGATATTATCTTACTTATCCTTATATGATCATTCACTTTGCTTGGTGATGAGTGCATGTATTTAGTTCTTATCATTTTGAGCGCTCCACCAAGATGTATGTGACATGGAAGAGTAACCCATGATCCTAACTCATTGTGCATTTGCAGTCCAAAGCAAATCTTAAGATATGCACAAATTTAGGGGGAGCTCTTGCTTTTCACATACTTCTCAAAGCGACAATATCTTTCACTCTTATTATCATTTGTCAAAGCTTTGATCTATATGTTGTCATCAATTACCAAAAAGGGGAGATTGAAAGTGCAACTATCCCTGGGTGATTTTGGTAATTCCTAACAACATATAGCTCATTGAGCTAACATTATTCCAAGATTAATATTTCAGGAAAAGCTCAATGAATGGCATGGCATGGATGAGGAAAGTGGATCCCTCAAAATTCTAAGGACAAAAAGTTTGGCTCAAGCTTCAAGATCAAGACTCTACATTTTATATTTTAGTGATCCAAGATCACATTGAGTCTATTGGAAAAGCCAATACTATCAAGGAGGGGTGAGGTGTTTCTTAATGGCTTGCTTGCTCAAAGTGCTTAGTGATATGCTCCAAAACCCTCAACTACCTTCCCACATCCACATATGACCTAAACCAAAAGTCAAACTCGGCCCCACCGATTCTATCTATCCGGCGCCACCGAGTTTCAAATGTCATAGCCACTGCCACAAACCCTAGGCAAATCGGTTTCACCGATAGGGATCTCGGTCTCACCGAGATGGGATTGTAATCTCTTTGTTTCCCTTCGTAGCGTTTCGGTCTTACCGAGATGAGCGATCGGTCCCACCGAGATTGCAATGTAAACTCTCTGTTTCCCTTTTGTAACATTTCGGTCTCACCGAGATGAGCAAATCGGTCCCACCGACTTTACATGACCAACTCTCTGGTTAGCTTATTACCAAAATCGGTCCCACCGAGTTTGTGTAATCGGTCACACCGAGATTACGTTATGCCCTAACCCTAACCATATCGGTCCTACCGAGTTGCATATCAGTCCCACCGAAAATCCTAACGGTCACTAGGTTTGCTGAATCGGTCCAACCGAGTTTAACCATTAGGTCCCACCTAGTTTGGTAAATTGTGTGTAATGGTTAGATTCTGTGTGGAGGCTATATATACCCCTCCACCCACTCTTCATTCGTGGAGAAAGCCATCAGAACATACCTACACTTCCAATACACATTTTCTGAGAGAGAACCACCTACACTTGTGTTGAGGTCAAGCTATTCCATTCCAACCTTATGAATCTTGATCTATAGCCTTCCCCAAGTTGCTTTCCACTCAAATCTTCTTTCCACCAAATCCAAATCCTGTGAGAGAGAGTTGAGTGTTGGGGAGACTATCATTTGAAGCACAAGAGCAAGGAGTTCATCATCAACACACCATTTGTTACTTCTTGGAGAGTGGTGTCTCCTAGATTGGCTAGGTGTCACTTGGGAGCCTCCGACAAGATTGTGGAGTTGAACCAAGGAGTTTGTAAGGGCAAGGAGATCACCTACTTCGTGAAGATCTACCGCTAGTGAGGCAAGTCCTTCGTGGGCGACGGCCATTATGGAATAGACAAGGTTGCTTCTTCGTGGACCCTTCATGGGTGGAGCCCTCCGTGGACTCGTGCAACCGTTACCCTCCGTGGGTTGAAGTCTCCATCAATGTGGATGTACGATAGCACCACCTATCGGAACCATGAAAAAACATCCGTGTCTCCAATTGCGTTTGAATCCTCCAAACCCTTCCCTTTACATTCTTGCAAGTTGCATGCTTTACTTTCCGCTGCTCATATACTCTTTTTGCATGCTTGCTTGAATTGTGTGGAGATTGCTTGACTTGTGCTAAGATAGCTAAAATCTGCCAAGAACTAAAATTGGGAAAAGGCTAGATTTTGTTTGGTCAAGTAGTCTAATCACCCCCCCCCCTCTAGACATACTTTCGATCCTACAACAGTAATATTACTGTCAGCGTCAGTCTTCTTCTTGAAGATCCATTTATTCTCTATGGCCTGCTGATCATCGGGCAAGTCAACCAAAGTCCACACTTTGTTCTCATACATGGATCCCATCTCAGATTTGATGGACTCAAGCCATTTTGCGGAATCTGGGCTCATCATCTCTTCCTCATAGTTCATAGGTTCATCATGGTTAAGTAACATGACCTCCAGAACAGGATTACTGTACCACTCTAGTGCGGATCATACTCTGGTTGACCTACGAGGTTCAGTAGTTACTTGATCAAAAGTTTCATGATCATCATCATTAGCTTCCTCACTAATTGGTGTAGGAATCACTGAAACTGATTTCTGTGATGAACTAATTTCCAATTCGGGAGCAGGTACAATTACCTCATCAAGTTCTACTTTCCTCCCACTCACTTCTTTCGAGAGAAACTCCTTCTCTAGAAAGGATCCATTCTTAGCAACGAATATCTTGCCTTCGGATCTGTGATAGAAGGTCTACCCAACAGTCTCCTTTGGGTATCCTATGAAGACACATTTCTCCGATTTGGGTTCGTGCTTATCAGGTTGAAGATTTTTCACATCAGCATCGCAACCCCAAACTTTAAGAAACGACAGCTTAGGTTTCTTGCATAGTTCATATGGTGTCGTCTCAATGGATTTAGACAGTGCCCTATTAAACATGAATGAAGCTATCTCTAAAGCATAACCCCAAAACGATAGCGGTAAATCAGTAAGAGACATCATAGATCGCACCATATCTAATAAAGTATGATTACGACGTTCGGACACACCATTACGTTGTGGTGTTCCAGGTGGCGTGAGTTGTGAAACTATTCCACATTGTTTCAAATGAAGACCAAACTCATAACTCAAATATTCTCTTGCACGATCAGATCGTAGAAACTTTATTTTCTTGTTATGATGATTTTCCACTTCACTCTAAAATTCTTTGAACTTTTCAAATGTTTCAGACTTATGTTTCATCAAGTAGATATACACATATCTTCTCAAATCATCTGTGAAGGTCAGAAAATAATGATACCCGCCACGAGCCTCAACGCTCATTGGACCGCATACATCAGTATGTATTATTTCCAATAAATTAGTTGCTTGCTCCACTGTTCCGGAGAATGGAGTCTTAGTCATCTTGCCCATGAGACATGGTTCGCAAGCATCAAGTGATTCATAATCAAGTGATTCCAAAATCCTATCATCATGGAGTTTCTTCATGCGCTTCACACCAATATGACCTAAACGACAGTGCCACAAATAAGTTGCACTATCATTATTAACCTTGCATCTTTTGGCTTCAATATTATGAATATGTGTATCACTATAATCGAGATTCAACAGAAATAGACCACTCTTCAAGGGTGCATGACCATAAAAGATATTACTCATATAAATAGAACAACCATTATTCTCTAATTTAAATGAATAACAGTCTCACATTAAAAAAGATACAGATATAATGTTCATGCTCAACACTAGCACCAAATAACAATTATTTAGGTCTAAAACTAATCCTGACAGTAGATGTAGAGGTAGCGTGCCGACCACGATCACATCGACTTTGGAACCATTTCCCACGCGCATCGTCACCTCGTCCTTAGACAATCTTTGTTTAATCCGTAGCCCCTATTTCAAGTTGCAAATATGAGCAACAGAACCAGTATCAAATACCCAGGCGCTACTACGAGCATTAGTAAGGTACACATCAATAACATGTATATCAAATATACCTTTGTTCACTTTACCATCCTTCTTATCCGCTAAATAATTGGGGTAGTTCCGCTTCCAGTGACCAGTCCCTTTGCAGTAGAAGCACTCAGTCTCAGGCTTAGGTCCAGACTTGGGCTTCTTCACTTGAGTAGCAACTTGCTTGCCGTTCTTCTTAAAGTTCCCCTTATTCCCATTGCCCTTTTTCTTGAAACTAGTGGTCTTGTTAACCATCAACACTTGATGCTCCTTCTTGATTTATACCTCTGCAGCCTTTAGCATCGCGAAGAGCTCAGGAATTGTCTTAAGCATCCCTTGCGTATTATAGTTCATCATGGAGCTTTTGTATCTTGGTGGCAGTGATTCAAGAACTCTGTCAATGACACTATCAACAGGAAGATTAACTCCCAATTGAGTCAAGTGGTTGTGGTACCCAGACATTCTGAGTATATGTTCACTGACAGAACTATTCTCCTCCATTTTGCAGCTATAGAACTTATTGGAGACTTCATATTTCTCAATTTGGGAATTTGCTTGAAATATTAACTTCAACTCCTAGAACATCTCATCTGCTCCATGATTTTCAAAACGTCATTGAAGTCCCGATTCTAAGTCATAAAGCATGGCACACTGAACTATCGAGTAGTCATCAGGTTTGCTCTGCCAGACGTTCACAACGTGTGGAGTTGCTCCTGCAGCGGGTCTTGCACCTAGCGGTGCTTCCAAGACATAATTCTTCTGTGGAGCAATGAGGATAATCCTCAAGTTAGGCAC
Source organism: Triticum aestivum (assembly GCF_018294505.1). Taxonomy (NCBI): domain Eukaryota; kingdom Viridiplantae; phylum Streptophyta; class Magnoliopsida; order Poales; family Poaceae; genus Triticum; species Triticum aestivum. The sequence continues at coordinate 225,998,128 of NC_057812.1, read as the reverse complement.
TCAGTCTGTGTAGTTGCTACCATCATCTTTCAACTTAGCTTTCTCTAGGAACGCATTAAATTCAAGGGAACGGTAGCACGGGCCATTAGTCTACAACAATATAGACATGCAAATACTATCAGGTTCTAAGTTCATGATAAATTAAAGTTCAATTAATCATATTACTTAAGAACTCCCACTTAGATATACATCCCTCTAGTCATCTAAACAATCACGTGATCCAAATCAATTAAACCATGTCCGATCATCACGTGAGATGGAGTAGCTTACAATGGTGAACATCACTATGTTGACCATATCTACTATGTGATTCACGTTCGACATTTTGGTCTCGGTGTTCTGAGGCCATATTTGCATATGCTAGGCTCGTCAAGTTTAACCGAAGTATTCTGCACGTGCAATACTTGCTTGCACCCGTTGTATGTGAACGTAGAGCTTATCACACTCGATCATCACGTCGTGTCTCGGCACGGTGAATTGTAGCAACGGTGCATACTCAGGGAGAACACTTGTACCTTGAAATTTAGTGAGGGGTCATCTTATAATGCTACTGCCGTACTAAGCAAATTAGATGCATAAAGGATAAACATCACATGCAATCAAAATATGTGACATGATATGGCCATCATCATCTTGTGCCTTTGATCTCCATCTCCAAAGCACTGTCATGATCTCCATCGTCACCGGCTTGACACCTTGATCTCCATCGTAGCATCGTTGTTGTCTTGCCAACTATTGCTTCCACAACTATCGCTACCGCTTAGTGATAAATTAGAGCAATTACATGGTGATTGCATTTCGTACAATAAAGCGACAACCATAAGGCTCCTGCTAGTTGCCGATAACTTTTACAAAACATGATCATCTCATACAACAATTTATATCTCATCATGTCTTGATCATATCACATCACAACATGCCCTGCAAAAACAAGTTAGACGTCCTCTACTTTGTTGTTGCATGTTTTACGTGCAGCTATGGGCTTCTACACATCAAAACCACAACGATTTTTCGTCAAGTGTGCTGTTTTAACCTTTAACAAGGACCGGGCGTAGTCAAACTCGATTCAACTAAAGTTGGAGAAACAGACACCCGCTAGCTACATGTGTGCAAAGCACGTCGGTAGAACCAGTCTCATGAACGCGGTCATGTAATGTCGGTTCGGGCCGCTTCATCCTACAATACCACCGAATCAAAGTAAGACGTTGCTGGTAAGCAATATGACTATTATCGCCCACAACTCTTTGTGTTCTACTCATGCATATAACATCTACGCATAGACCTGACCCTGATGCCACAGTTGGGGAACGCAATATTTCAAAAAAAAAAATCCTACGATCACGCAAGATCTATCTAGGTGATGCATAGCAATAAGAGGGGAGAGTGCGTCCACGTACCCTCATAGACCGAAAGCGGAAGCGTTTAGAAACACAGTTGATGCAGTCGAACGTGTTCGCAATCCAACCGATCCAAGTAGCAAACGTACGGTACCTCCGTGTTAAGCACACATTCAACTCGATGATTTCCCTCGAGCTCTTGATCCAGTTGAGGTCGAGGGAGAGTTCCGTCAGCACGATGGCATGGCGATGATGATGATTAAGTTACTAGCGCAGGGCTTCGCCTAAGCACTACAATGATATGACCGAGGTGTGTAACTGTGGAGGGGGCACCACACACGGCTAAGAGAAGACTTGGCGTACTTTGGGGTGCCCCCTGCCCCCGTATATAAAGGTGGAAGGAGGAGGCCGGCAGCCAGGGAGGAGGCGCGCCATAGGGGAGTCCAACTAGGATTCCCAATCCTAGTTGGAGTCCCCTTCCTTTTTCCAAGAGGGAGGGAGAGGGAAGAAGGAAGAGGGGAGAAGGAAAGAGGGGGGCGCTGCCCCTCCTAGTCCAATTCGGACCATCCATGGGGGGGCACCCTTCGAGGCCCTTCTCTCCTTTCCACTAAAGCCCATTAAGGCCCACTACTTCCCCGGGGGGTTCTGGTAACCTCCCAGTACTCCGAAAAATACCCGAAACACTTCGGAATCATTCCGGTGTGCGAATATAACCTTCCAATAAATCGATCTTTACTTATCGACCATTTCGAGACTCCTCGTCATGTCCGTGATCTCATCCGGGACTGCGAACAAACTTTGGTCATCAAATCACATAACTCATAATACAAATCGTCATCGAACATTAAGCGTGCGGACCCTACAGGTTTGAGAACTATGTAGACATGACTGAGACACCTCTCCAGTCAATAACCAATAGCGGAACCTAGATGCTCATATTGGTTCCTACATATACTACGAAGATCTTTATCGGTCAAACCGCATAACAACATACATAGTTCGCTTTGTCATCAGTATGTTACTTGCCCGAGATTCGATCGTCGGTATCATCATACCTAGTTCAATCTCGTTATAGACAAGTCTTTTTACTTGTTCCGTAATGCATCATCCCGTAACTAACTCATTAGTCACATTGCTTGCAAGGCATATAGTGATGAACATTACTGAGAGGGCCCAGAGATACCTCTCCGATACACGGAGTGAAAAATCCTAATCTCGATCTATGCCAACTCAACAAACACCATCGGAGACACCTGTAGAGCATCTTTATAATCACCCAATTATGTTGTGACATTTGATAGCACACAAGGTGGTCCTCCAGTATTCGGGAGTTGCATAATCTCATAGTCAGAGGAACATGTATAAGTCATGATGAAAGCAATAGCAATAAAACTAAACGATCATTTATGCTAAGCTAACAGATGGGTCTTGTCCATCACATCATTCTCTAATGATGTGATCCCATTCATCAAATGACAACACATGTCTATGGTCGGAAACTTAACTATCTTTGATTAACGAGCTAGTCAAGTAGAGGCATACTAGGGAAACTTTGTTTGTCTATGGATTCACACATGTACATTGTTTCTGGTTAATACAATTCTAGCATGAATAATAAACATTTATCATCATATAAGGAAATATAAATAACAACTTTATTATTGCCTCTAGGGCATATTTTCGGTGTCAAACCCGGAAGATCTCGGGGTAGGGGGTCCCGAGCTGTGGATTATCGGAATAATGGTAATAGGAACGAATGAGATGATGTTTTACCCAGGTTCGGGCCCTCTTGATGGAGGTAAAACCCTACATCCTGCTCTTGTTTATATTGATAGAGTATCAAGTACAGAGTTGATCTACCTCGAGATCATATGTTGTTGTCTAAAACCTGAGGGTATGATGAATAATGTCATAATGATCTGTCGAATAGCCTGGCCTTGGCTTATATAATGCACCAAGGCCTAGGATAACAAGAGTCCTAGTTGAATACATTGGTGGAGATGAGTCCTTGTCTTGATCATCAAGCCTTGTGGAATCTTCCTCATGTGCGACATGGGCTGCCCGAAGTGGCCCATGAGTGAACCGCCATGGGGGTCCTCGGCCCAATCCAGCTGGTCGGGAGATGATGTGGTCAGTGCCCCTAGTCTAGGACACCGTCAGTAGCCCCCTGAACCGATCTTCAAGTTGGGGACGCTCCTCGATTCTTCCAAACTATTCTTCATCTTCGGTCGTCAGTCTTGAAAACTGGTTCAACAAATCTACTTATCTTTGATCTTTAGGATCGCCAAAGTAAATCTGAAGAGTTTACATGTTGGGTATCCGAGGAGCCCCTTTAAGTTATCGGCCGTTATCAATGCCTTGCTATTTTTAAGCCCACCTTGGGTTTGAAGTGTTTACCATGCGGAGGTGTCCTCTTGCATCCGAGCTCCAACGCCAGACTGCAGTCGAGGTATCTTTTGCAGCCGAGCACCAACGCTGGACCGCTTCCGAGCTCCAACGTCGGAATGTATCTGAGCTCCAACGCCGGACTATATCCGAGGTGTCATAGATTACCTTGGTCTTGAAAACGTTAAAAGGGTTCAAACGAGCTTAATGTTGTAGATGCCCTCTATGGAGCCAGCCACTTGCAACCGAGCTTTATGTTGGACTAGTTCCGAGGTATCTTTTGCAGTCAAGCACCAACGTCAGACTGTATCCGAGGTGGTGCACCACCCCCGCCATGGGCTGATTGTTATGAATTCGATTCCAAATTGTGCAATGTATTCTCTGCCGAGATGTATTGCTTGTAGCCCTCAAGGTGCATGTTGTCCTAATATCCGTGATGCACCTAAAGGATAAAATCAAACCGCTGACCCTAGTATCCCCTGAGACTCAGGTCGATTCATAAAATCAGCCTGGGGATCAATTCCCAGCTCGGCAGGATACTTAGGAACACGGTGTAATATATTAGTGGAAATAGTGATCGGCGAACGGGCCCTTGAGAAAGGGTTTTGAGAAGTCACCGTAATATGTTAGCTTGATGCCAGATAAGTCCCAGATGGTACCTATTGTTGTCCAAAGACGCGTTTGCACCTAGTCCGGTCCAGCCGAACATTGAGCACTTTGAATTTTCCACATTGAATAGGCAATGCAGTAGCCCCCAAGACACTGGTTGGGTGGCAACACCAGATCAGGGGATCGATGTGCCCCTTTAATATTAGTGAATGATAATCCCGAAGACCAGTAGCCCCCGAGCCTTAATGCGGGCACGTGTGGCCAAATTATAGATCGATATCTAGAGTAAAATCACAAATTATGTGTAATGATTCTATGTATCCAAGTACTTTCATCATTAATGCTCGGATCCATACTGTACAAAACTTTGTTGACCGACCATCGACTTCAACCTCCTCGGCCAGAAGCCGGGGTGTGTTTGTCCTTCTTTATAAAGCTGTTATAAGGGCAAAGATTTATGGAAAACAAGGCAATCCGGCCATACGGTTTTATAAACAAAGGTATGCAGAGAGATATGAAAACATCTTCCAAAGAAAATAATGCCGCTACCAGTTCCTTCCTTTGGGTTGTCATGCTGATCATGATCATGAAACACCACCTCCAATCAATGTGGGAGGAAAATATTGAGGATTTAGTTCGGGGAAAGTTCCCGAACACTATGGTATTAATGAACCAAAATTTTCACTACCGTCGTTGCCGACCAATTATATCGGTTAAGATCGCTAGCTTTCGGCTTGACCCAATCTGAGGTACTGTGATAGCCTGGTTTTTGCCCTCCTTTATTTGCCTGATTTTCAGTTGGATTGATTTTGAATTTGGAGTTTTTGAATCCTTTCATATGGACTTAAACACTTGGTTACCCCTTGGCTTTCACCCAAGTGTCCCATTTCCCTCTCTAACCATCATTCCCCCTCTGGTTCATCTCAAAATAATATTTGGAATATTTTTCCTTAATGAAAAATATTCATTTCCCTCTCTTAAACCCTAGCTAGATCAATGTGCTCCAAAGCAACCCCAACTTTTCTTGCCCACAAAAATCTGAGAAAATTCACAAATATTCTTGGAACCCTAGGGCACCTTCCTGAGCAAAAATATTGCATGACGTTTTGGAATATTTTTTTTATAGAAAATATTTTCTGTTCTGGACAGAAATGGTAGTTTCTACAACAACTACCATTTTACTTGCTCCTTTGGGGCTGATTTTTCTTGTGCATCATCACATTAGTAGATGATTGCTACCCTCCAAAACTCAGGTCCCAATTCCCAGCCGTTTGACCATAGTAAGCTCTCAAAGTTACTAATCAGAAACTTACTAGGCTTGTGAAATCCTTTCTACTCCATCTGGATCCAAACCAAAGTGTGGTAACATTCAGAACTACCACGAACAACATGCCAGACATGAAGTTTGGGCTTATGTCAGCCTGAGGTCAGAGTTCACGTGGTGACCGCGTTCGTCCAGGCGTGCTGGCATGCAGCCAACGCGCTCTGCGACGCGCCCGAGCCTTTTTTGATCGTGTGCTCGCTTCCCCGCCTGCCTAAGCATGCCAAACTTCACCACCATCTCCGTCTTAGTCCCCTTAACTCCCCATGGCACTCGCCGACGCTGGAGCTCGCCGTAGCGAGCACGGGCACGGTCCGGCCAACGAAACAGTGCGGTGCACACTGTGCTCGTCGTCACCCCAGTGCCCCTGTGCTCGTCCCCGTTCACCCACAGTCCCCGCGTGAGGTCTGTCTCCTTCTCCCTCTCTCACTGACGCCGCTCGTCGCCTAGCGCCGTGTCCAAGTGTCCACCGGCGGAGCCCGAACCCCCCTCGACACTCGGCTATAAATAGAGCGCTCCCCCAGCCTCCTCGAGCATCATCCACCACACTCAAACAGTCCACAAACTAGTAGAAAGCCGTAGCCCGGTCGGGCAGGCCACGGGCCGCCGTCCTCGAGCTCGAGCTCGCCGGCGATCCCCTCGGGTCGTTCCGATAGCTCCGGTCCCTCCCAGGCCTGGGAAACCTTTCCAGGGCCTCCGCCACTCTGCGGTGGTGCCATTCCGCCCGGTTGGAGCCCCTAGAGTTGCCTCTGCTTGCCATCGTCTTCATCTCCGGCGAGCTTTGCTTCCTGTCTCAGGCTAGAGAGGAAGATTCCGACGCCGTCCGACCACCCCTAGCTACTCTATGGGTACGGGCAGGTGCGCCACCGTCTCCCCTCTCGTTCCCTCCCCCTCGTTTTGGCTAAGGAGCCCTCGTCACCGGCATTTGCTCCGACGAAGCACCACCATCCCCTGTCTCGTTTCCTCTCTCCCCCTCACCTGAGTAGCGGGGCCCACTAGTCAGCCACTCAGTACGTGCGCGAAGCGGTATGAGTGGTGGCGCCCCGAGGCTTTACGCCTTTGACGTCACCCCCCTCCAATCTGTTTATTTAAATTCAAATTTCATTTATATCCAGAGAGCTTCAAATAGCTATAACTTTTCAACCATAAGTCCAGATGAATTGATTCTTTTTGCATTGTGTTCTTTGCAAAGAAATCTACCAGCTCACCAAAAATGGGATTTCCCCCTGCTACCTAGATTTTTTGGTGAATTTAAGAAGAGTTCTTGAGGTTCCCTTTTTGTGTTTGTAATTGTTTTCAAAGTAGTGAAGCTTGTCTTGAGGATCACCAGGAGGCTTGTGAGCCTCATCTGCACTAAGGCAAGCCACAACAACATTTTCATGATGCCATTGCAGTATTTGTGATTTTCCTACTTGAATGAATGATTTAATCCATGCATATAGATCATTATTGTGTTGTTCATATTCTGTTAAGTGCTAGTTCAAGTTAATATGCTTGTGTTGTAGAAAGTTTAGAGCCAACTAAGTTGATAAAGAGACTAGAAGTTATTTTACTTGCTATGGTAGAAATAATATGGTTATGGATATAAGTAATTAATTGAAGTTATTTTGCTTGCATGAGAATAATGATAAAACTTGTTAGAAAAGATTCTGTTTATAGTGAGGTTTAATCTTGACCAGAGGAGTGTCTAGAGTTATTGATGGTTATGCTTAGTGTGGGTATAGTTGACTTAGTCTTTTCTGGTATTATGTGATGCATATGGTCTTGTTGCACTTCATGGCATACTATGACACTGGTTAATTTCAATTTAGGTTGAACTTGATAATAATACAACTTGAATATATCGTTGACCGGGTGATGGTGCCACTGAATCGAGTTTTCCCAGTGCAACCACATTTACCTATATGGGAAGGCCTTTATTCGGTCCGTTGTCATGCCTCTGGTCAGTGCCTCTAACTAGGGAAGGTTATGGGCGTGCGGTACCCTGTCCCGGTAAGCAGACATAACCTTGTGAGCCCGTTGTTGAGATTTTTGGTACCGGTCCCCATGTGGTACGGTCCCCGAGTGGGACGTTTGGCCACGACGGTGGTTGTTGTGTCTTTGGTAGACATGGGGCCACCCAGGACTAGCACAGTTGGGGAGTGGGTCGGAGTGGCCGAGAGAGTGTCATGGCAATGGAGGGGTTTCGTCGGAATGCCTTTGGTTCACCCGAATGGGAGTACGAGGCTATTGGTTCTGTGGTGTGGGTATAGTGCGCTACCTCTGTAGAGTGCATTAATCTATCGATAGCCGAGTCCACGGTTACGGACACGCTCGAAAGTAGGTCACACCATGGGTCAACATGTAATAAAACTTGCACACTAAGTTATGAACTCTGCACTATTGAGGATGGCGGAAAGCCATCGGGTTGGACAGGACCAAGTGTTTGTCGTGGTTGTGATCGTCGGAAGGATCACTGTTTTAGACCAAGTGTTGGTCGTGGTTGTGATCACCGGAAGGATCATTGTTTTAGACCTATTATAGGTCGTGGTTGTGATCGCCGGAAGGATCACGAGATATTCATGGTTAAGATGTTGAGGTTGGTACGGTGATGATCCAAGAAGTGATCACCGTTGGTAAGAGGAATTTTTCCTCACAAGGATATGATCACAACATGTTGAATATAGTGTTGCATTATTAATAATTGGTTAAATATCATGATATTGTTTGTCATTATGTTGATGTCATGCCAAATTTCAGGAAAAGCCTGGTTGGAGAGGAGTGCTATCCGAGTCTAGATCGTGTCCACATCGGTGCCCCTGTACTATGGAGCTTCCGCTACGACGTTGTTCCGCTGCAGTGTAGTTGTTATGATTGAGGCCTTTATGTTCACTAAATAATGTACATATTGTCTAGCCTCACCGCGTGTGCCGCTTGGCCTCGCTACCCATTGTAATGTAAACTTTGATCCGCTAGCATCAATAAAGCAGTTGTTTTCTGTACCAAGATGTTGTGTGTTGCCAGAAGACATGGTCTCTGGGCTGGCAATGCATGGTAAACCGGTTGCTCTGAGCTGGGGTGCCACAACGCTTGGTATAGGAGCCGCGCTGACTGTAGGCCATGCTAGACTACAACGTGTTGACTGGACGGTAGCTACGAGTTTACGTTGAGTGCCGGTAGGAGTGGTAGCTGGTTGTTGCATTGCATATACTTGTCTTATTTTTATGCTAACCTACTAACGGTTGTGAGTGTAGATGGCTCTGATGCCGTATCCATGCCAGTTGCAGCTGATGCCATACACGTCGCCGCTTCTTCTTCGTAACGTGTGGCATCGGCTGTACCCCCTCGGTGACGATCCAGTTTATTGTGTGTACCGGGAGCGTCTAGCTGAATCAGTGTATGAGTACCACGCAGTAGTCACTCTGCGCACTAGTTTCGACTCCAGCACTTACACTCGTACCTCCCGGAGAGGTTACGCATCTACCGCATCCCAGGCTGTCCAGTTTTCTGCATTTGAGGTCCTTGTTGAGCTTCGTTACAATGAGGTCCGGATGCATAACCACCCAGGTTTCTACTACTATCCTTCTCTACACGACAATGGTCGTGTTCGCTTCCCTATCATTGATCCGGAGTCCGATAGTGTTGCTAGCCACCTTGTTCGTTACATCACCGCTAGCTATCATATGATCCACGAGCTCGCTCGAGAGCTGACTCGTGCCCGTACTGCTTTAGCATCTGCTCTAGTCTCTACTAGATCTGCCACTACCCCATCCTCCCTAGGATTTACTCCTTATATTCCAGTCAGTTCTAGTTCCCCTGTTTCACCGGTTACTCCTCCGAGTAGCTCGGTCACCTCGACCGTGAATCCTCTTAGTGCTCCTGCTGAGTGTGTTTCACTGCTCACTACTCTTGTGGCCCCGGTGCTTCACCCTGCACCTGCCCCTGGGGGAGAGACCTCGATGCAGTGTCGTCGTGTTATCTTTAACCCAGAGGTCTCAGTTAACCATGTCAGTTCAGGATCGGAGTCCGGAGAGGACTCCGCAGCACCAGCAGAGTAGTAGAGCTTCTAAGTATTTGCAATCGTCTGGATGATGTACGAGTGTGGTTGTATGAGTCATGAGGTTTCGTTTCATGTATGAGGGAAGTTGAACCTGGCATGTTATGTATCTTGCATGTATGAGTCCTGATACGTCCCCAATGTATCTATAATTTTTGATTGCTCCATGCTATATTATCTTCTGTTTTGGACATTATTGGGCTTTATTATCCACTTTTATATTATTTTTGGGACTAATCAATTAACCGGAGGCCCAACCCAGAATTGTTGTTTTTTTCCTATTTTAGGGTTTCGAAGAAAAGGAATATCAAACAGAGTCCAAATGGAATGAAACCTTCAGGAACATGATTTTTGGAACGAACAAGACCCAGGAGACTTGCACCCTACATCAAACAACCAACAGGGAGGCCACGAGGAAGGGGGCGCGCCTACCCCCCAAGCGTGCCCTCCACTATCATGGGCCCCCTGTTGCTCCACCGACGTACTTCTTCCTCCTATACATACCTACGTACCCCCAAATGATCAGATACGGAGCCAAAACCCTAATTCCACTGCCGTAACTTTCTGTATCCATGAGATCCCATCTTGGGGCCAGTTCCGGAGCTCCGCCGGAGGGGGCGTCGATCACGGAGGGCTTCTACATCAACACCATAGCTTCTCAGATGAAGTGTGAGTAGTTTACCTCAGACCTTCAGGTCCATAGTTATTAGCTAGATGGCTTCTTCTCTCTTTTTGGATCTCAATACAAAGTTCTCCCCCTCTCTTGTGGAGATCTATTCGATGTAATATTCTTTTGTGGTGTGTTCGTTGAGACCAATGAATTGTGGGTTTGTGATCGAGTTTATCTATGAACAATATTTGAATCTTCTATGAATTCTTTTATGTATGATTGGTTATCTTTGCAAGTCTCTACGAATTATCAGTTTGGTTTGGCCTACTAGATTGATCTTTCTTGCAATGGGAGAAGTGCTTAGCTTTGGGTTCAATCTTGCGGTGTCCTTTCCCAGTGACAGTAGGGGCAGCAAGACACGTATTGTATTGTTGCCATCGAGGATAACAAGATGGGGTTTTCATCATATTGCATGAGTTTATCCCTCTACATCATGTCATCTTGCTTCAAGCGTTACTCTGTTCTCTTGAACTTTATAGTCTAGATGCATGCTAGATAGCGGTCGATGTGTGGAGTAATAGTAGTAGATGCAGGCAGGAGTCGGTCTACTTGTCTCGGACGTGATGCCTATATACATGATCATACCTAGATATTCTCATAACTATGCTCAATTCTGTCAATTGCTCAACAGTAACTTGTTCACCCACCGTAAAATACTTATGCTCTTGAGAAAAGACACTAGTGAAACCTATGGTGCCCGGGTCTATCTTCATCATATTAAATCTTCCAATACTTAGTTATTTTCATTGCTTTTATTTTACTTTGCATCTTTATCATAAAAATACCAATAATATTATCTTATCATATCTATCAGATCTCACTCTCGTAAGTGACCGTGTAGGGATTGACAACCTCTTATCGCGTTGGTTGCGAGGATTTATTTGTTTTGTGTAGTTGCGAGGGACTCGCGCGTAGCCTCCTACTGGATTGATACCTTGGTGCACAAAAACTGAGGGAAATACTTACGCTACTTTGCTGCACCACCCTTTCCTCTTCTAGGGAAAACCAATGCAAGTGCTCAAGAGGTAGCAAGTCTATGTATAATTATATTGGAACTCTATTTCTTTCGCCGTGTTTTATTCATCATTTCGGTTTTTCTCGGGCTTTTGTTGCTGGCCTTTCCCCAATTTATTTTGAATGCTTCTCATCTTAGTTGCGTTGTCTTGGGAAAAATTGCAATAGGATGCCGCAGGGAAGCAGCAGTAGCAACATTCACGAGGGTACTCCTGTTCGTCGTTCCGCACGACAGGCATGACACTCCCCCGAGCCGTACGTTCCACCACCGCCTCCACCGCCAAATCCGCCCTCCACCGAGGAAATACTACGTATGTTTGAGCAAAGACGGAATAATGATCTGATTGAAATTTTAAAGAGTGTGCAAGCTATGGTTGGGCAGAATGGGAATCAGAACAGTCATCACTCAAAGCTGTCAAATTTTCAAAGGACCAAGCCTCCCAGTTTCTGTCCGGTTATTGACCCCTTGAAAGCCGACGATTGGCTGCGAACCATTGAGAGGAAAATCGAGATTTCTCATACCGAAGAAGGTGATAAAGTTCCATTTGCAACTCATTATCTTGAAGGCGCTACTGCCATATTGTGGGAAAATATAAAAGCCATGTGGCCTGCTGATGACGAAATCACCTGGTCGAAGTTCACAGATCAGTTCCGGAAATATCATATCCCTAATAGAATTATGAAGACTAAGAGGCAAGAAATTTTTCGTGCTCATCCAAGGAAATCAGTCTGTGGGTGAATATTTGCAAAAATTCAATCATTTGTCATGTTACTCCATTCATGACGTGTCCACTGAAGAAAGAAAGATTGGCAGATTTCTTGGTGGATTAAACCCACAACTCCGGTGTACTCTCAGCATGTTTGATTTACCAAATTTTCAAACTCTGGTGAACAAAGCTTTCATTGCGGAATGGGAGCACAAGCTCATGTTAGACAACAGGCCTGTCAATAACGATCCCAAGCGCAAATTTGAGCCAAAGAAGGATGGGCAACCCGTGCAAAAGGCTCGTACCTGGCAGCAGACTCAGGTGGAATACAAGCCCAACTGGCAACAAAATGTTAACAATACCACCACCCAAGTCAAGAATGTCGTGCCCAACCCAGTGCACGAGGAGCGCCAGTGCATCAATGCTTGCTTCAGTTGTGGGAAAACCAGACATTATGCCAGACAGTGTCCCAAGAACGGCAAGGCGAATGCTCTATACAAGCCACAAGTCAACTTTATGGAATCATACCCGGACCAGCACCACATCACTGGGCACGTTCATCACCTCTCCGCAGATGAAGCCCAAGAAAACCCTGAAGTCGTCATTGGGATATTTCCTGTTAACAACATACCTGTAGTAATTTTATTTGACTCTGGGCTTCCCACTCTTTTATCTCTCGAAGTTTTGTTGCCCAAAACAAATTTCCTTGTTCGCTTTTGGGTAAGAATATGCTGGTAAAAACCCCGGGATCCTTAATCAAGAGCAATATGGTCTGCCGTAATCTGGAAATCAAGATCAACGAAGTCTGCTTTTCAAGTTCTTTGATACTTATTGAGTCTGCTAAACTGGATGTTATCTTGGGTATGAATTGGCTGACTCAATACCAAGTATGCATAAATTGCGCAACCTGAGAGGTCACTTTGACCAGTCAGGAGGGGAAGACTACCAAATTCTATGCTCACAGAAGCATACCCAAGAAAGAAATGGCCTTCACCGTTATGGCTGAATTGGAATTAATTCCTGGGGTCAGTGAGTTTCCTGATGTATTTCCAGAAGAGCTGCCAGGCATGCCACCAGATCAAGAGCTTGAGTTCGCAATAGATCTTGTGCCCAGAACCGCACCGTTATACAAGAAGTATTACCGGATACCCTCAACAGAATTAGTGGAGCTAAAGAAATAGCTTGATGAAATGCTCTATAAAGGATATATCCGTCCCAGCTCCTCGCCATGGGTGTCACCTGCTATCTTCGTGGACAAAAAGGATGGCAGCCTCCGCATGTGTGTGGATTACCGTCAGTTGAACGATGTCACCATCAAAAATAAATATCCGCTACCAAGGATTGATGACTTGTTTGATCAACTCAGTGGGGCCAAAGTATTCTCCAAGGTTGATTTACGGACTGGATATCTGTTGGGGAACGTTGCAGAAAATTAAAATTTTTCCTACAGTTTCACCAAGATCCATCTATGAGTTCATCTAAGCAACGAGTCTAGGGAGAGAGTTTGCATCTACATACCACTTGTAGATCGCGTGTGGAAGCTTGCAAGGTGATGATGTAGTCGTACTCGACGTGATCCAAATCACCGATGACCAGCGCCAAACGGACGGCACCTCCGCGTTCAACACACGTACGGAACAGCCATGTCTCCTCCTTCTTGATCCAGCAAGGAAGGGAGGAGAGGTTGAGGGAGATGGCACCAGCAGCAGCACGACGGCGTGGTGTTGATGGAGCTGCAGTACTCCGGCAGAGCTTCGCTAAGCACTATGGAGGTGGAGGAGGTGTTGGGGAGGGAGAAGGAGGCAACCAAAGGCCAGGGCGTTCAGGTATGAAGTCCCTCCTCTCCCCCACTATATATAGGGGTGCCAAGGGGGGGTGGCCGGCCCTAGGAGATCCAATCTCCTAGGGGGTGCGGCGGCCAAGGGGGGTTTTCCCTCCCCCCAAGGCACCTAGGAGGTGCCTTACCCTCCTAGGACTCTTGCCCCCTTAAACCCTAGGCGCATGGGCCTATGTGGGGCTGGTGCCCTTGGCCCATTAGGCCAAGGCGCACCCCCTTACAGCCCATGTGGCCCCCCGGGACAGGTGGACCCACCCGGTGGACCCCCGGGACCCTTCCGGTGGTCCCGGTACAATACCGATAACCCCGAAACTTGTCCCGATGCCCGAAACAGGACTTCCCATATATAAATCTTTACCTCCGGACCATTCCGGAACTCCTCGTGACGTCCGGGATCTCATCCGGGACTCCGAACAACATTCGGGTTACTGCATATACATATCCCTATAACCCTAGCGTAACTGAACCTTAAGTGTGTAGACCCTACGGGTTCGGGAGACATGCAGACATGACCGAGACTCTCTCAGTCAATAACCATCAGCGGGATCTGGATACCCATGATGGCTCCCACATGCTCCTCGATGTTGTCATCGGATGAACCACTATGTCGAGGATTCGATCAAACCCTGTATGCAATTCCCTTTGTCAATCGGTACGTTACTTGCCCGAGACTCGATCGTCGGTATCCCAATACCTTGTTCAGTCTCGTTACCGGCAAGTCACTTTACTCGTACCGTAATGCATGATCCCGTGTCCAACACCTTGGTCACATTGAGCTCAATATGATGATGCATTACCGAGTGGGCCCAGAGATACCTCTCCGTCATACGGAGTGACAAATCCCAGTCTCGATCCGTGTCAACCCAACAGCTACTTTCGGAGATACCTGTAATGCACCTTTATAGTCACCCAGTTACGTTGTGACGTTTGGTACACCCAAGGCACTCTTACGGTATCCGGGAGTTACACGATCTCATGGTCGAAGGAAGAGATACTTGACACTTGCAAAGCTCTAGCAAAACGAACTACACGATCTTTTATGCTATGCTTAGGATTGGGTCTTGTCCATCACATCATTCTCCTAATGATGTGATCCCGTTATCAACGACATCCAATGTCCATAGTCAGGAAACCATGACTATCTGTTGATCACAACGAGCTGGTCAACTAGAGGCTTACCAGGGACATTGTGTGGTCTAAGTATTCACACGTGTATTACGATTTCCGGATAATACAGTTATAGCATGAATAAAAGACAATTATCATGAACAATGAAATATAATAATACTTTTATTATTGCCTCTAGGGCATATTTCCAACAGTCTCCCACTTGCACTAGAGTCACTAATCTAGTTACATTGTGATGAATCGAACACCCATAGAGTTCTGGTGTTGATCATGTTTTGCACGCGAGAGAGGTTTAGTCAGCGGATCTGCGACATTCAGATCCGTGTGCACTTTGCAAATCTCTATGTCTCCATCTTGAACATTTTCACGGATGGAGTTGAAACGACGCTTGATGTGCCTGGTCTTCTTGTGAAACCTGGGCTCCTTTGCGAGGGCAATAGCTCCAGTGTTGTCACAGAAGAGTTTGATCGGCCCCGACGCATTGGGTATGACTCCTAGGTCGGTGATGAACTCCTTCACCCAAATCGCTTCATGTGCTGCCTCCGAGGCTGCCATGTACTCCGCTTCACACGTAGATCCCGCCACGACGCTCTGCTTGCAGCTGCACCAGCTTACTGCTCCACCATTCAACATATACACGTATCCGGTTTGTGACTTAGAGTCATCCAGATCTGAGTCGAAGCTAGCGTCGACGTAACCCTTTACGACGAGCTCTTCGTCTCCTCCATAAACGAGAAACATGTCCTTTGTCCTTTTCAGGTACTTCAGGATATTCTTGACCGCTGTCCAGTGTTCCTTGCCGGGATTACTTTGGTATCTTGCTACCAAACTTACGGCAAGGTTTACATCGGGTCTGGTACACAGCATGGCATACATAATAGATCCTATGGCTGAAGCATAGGGGATGACACTCATCTCTTCTTTATCTTTTGCCGTGGTCGGTGACTGAGCTGAGCTCAGTCTCATACCTTGTAACATAGGCAAGAACCCCTTCTTGGACTGATCCATTCTGAATCTCTTCAAAATCTTATCAAGGTATGTGCTTTGTGAAAGACCTATGAGGCGTCTCGATCTATCTCTATAGATCTTGATGCCTAATATATAAGCAGCTTCTCCAAGGTCCTTCATTGAAAAACACTTATTCAAGTAGGCCTTAATGCTGTCCAGAAATTCTATATTATTTCCCATCAGGAGTATGTCATCTACATATAATATGAGAAATGCTACAGAGCTCCCACTCACTTTCTTGTAAACGCAGGCTTCTCCATAAGTCTGCATAAACCCAAACGCTTTGATCATCTCATCAAAGCGAATGTTCCAACTCCGAGATGCTTGCACCAGTCCATAAATGGATCGCTGGAGCTTGCATACTTTGTTAGCGTTCCGAGGATCGACAAAACCTTCCGGCTGCATCATATACAGTTCTTCCTTAAGATGCCCGTTAAGGAATGCTGTTTTGACGTCCATCTGCCATATCTCATAATCATAGTATGCGGCAATTGCTAACATGATTCGGACGGACTTTAGCTTCGCTACGGGAGAGAATGTCTCGTCGTAGTCAATCCCTTGAACCTGTCGATAACCCTTAGCGACAAGTCGAGCTTTATAGATGGTAACATTACCATCCGCGTCCGTCTTCTTCTTAAAGATCCATTTGTTTTCTATCGCTCGCCGATCATCGGGCAAGTCTGTCAAAGTCCATACTTTGTTTTCATACATGGATTCTATCTCGGATTTCAT
This sequence comes from Triticum aestivum, assembly GCF_018294505.1. Lineage (NCBI taxonomy): Eukaryota > Viridiplantae > Streptophyta > Magnoliopsida > Poales > Poaceae > Triticum > Triticum aestivum. The sequence goes on along the minus strand of NC_057812.1, from coordinate 225,981,344 downwards.
GGCTTCAAGCCATTTGTTGGAATCCGGGCCCGCCATTGCTTCTTCATAGTTCGAAGGTTCATTGTTGTCTAACAACATGATTTCCAGGACAGGGTTGCCGTACCACTCTGGTGCGGAACGTGTCCTTGTGGACCTACGAAGTTCAGCAGTAACTTGATCCGAAGTACTTTGATCATTATCATGGTTTTCCTCTTCAGTTGGTGTGGGCATCACAGGAACGGTTTCCTGTGCTGCGTCACTATCCCGCTCAAGAGGTAGTACTTCATCGAGTTCTACTTTCCTCCCACTTACTTCTTTCGAGAGAAACTCTTTTTCCAGAAAGCATCCGTTCTTGGCAACAAAGATCTTGCCTTCGGATCTTAAGTAGAAGGTATACCCTATAGTTTCCTTAGGGTATCCTATGAATACGCATTTTTCCGACTTGGGTTCGAGCTTTTCAGGTTGAAGTTTCTTGACATAAGCTTCGCATCCCCAAACTTTTAGAAACGACAGCTTAGGTTTCTTTCCAAACCATAATTCATACGGTGTCGTCTCAACGGATTTAGACGGTGCCCTATTTAAAGTGAATGTAGCTGTCTCTAGAGCGTATCCCCAAAATGATAGCGGTAAATCGGTAAGAGACATCATAGACCGCACCATATCCAATAGAGTGCGATTACGACGTTCGGACACACCGTTTCGCTGAGGTGTTCCAGGCGGCGTGAGCTGTGAAACGATTCCACATTTCTTTAAGTGTGTACCAAATTCGTGACTTAAGTATTCTCCTCCACGATCTGATCGTAAGAATTTTATCTTTCGGTCACGTTGATTCTCCACCTCATTCTGAAATTCCTTGAACTTTTCAAAGGTCTCAGACTTGTGTTTCATTAAGTAGACATACCCATATCTACTCAAGTCATCTGTGAGAGTGAGAACATAACGATATCCTCCGCGAGCCTCAACGCTCATTGGACCGCACACATCGGTATGTATGATTTCCAACAAGTTGGTTGCTCGCTCCATTGTTCCGGAGAACGGAGTCTTGGTCATTTTACCTAAGAGGCATGGTTCGCACGTGTCAAACGATTCATAATCAAGAGACTCTAAAAGTCCATCGGCATGGAGCTTCTTCATGCGCTTGACACCAATGTGACCAAGGCGGCAGTGCCACAAGTATGTGGGACTATCGTTATCAACTTTAAATCTTTTGGCATCTACACTATGAACATGTGTAATATTACGCTCGAGATTCATTAAGAATAAACCATTGACCATCGGAGCATGACCATAAAACATATCTCTCATATAAATCGAACAACCATTATTCTCAGACTTAAATGAGTAGCCATCTCGTATTAAACGAGATCCAGATACAATGTTCATGCTCAAACTTGGCACTAAATAACAATTATTAAGGTTCAAAACTAATCCCGTAGGTAAATGTAGAGGCAGCGTGCCGACGGCGATCACATCGACTCTGGAACCATTCCCGACGCGCATCGTCACCTCGTCCTTCGCCAGTCTCCGTTTATTCCGCAGCTCCTGCTGTGAGTTACAAATATGAGCAACGGCACCGGTATCAAATACCCAGGAGTTACTACGAGTACTGGTAAGGTACACATCAATCACATGTATATCAAATATACCTTTGGTGTTGCCGGCCTTCTTATCCGCTAAGTATTTGGGGCAGTTCCGCTTCCAGTGACCCTTCCCCTTGCAATAAAAGCACTCAGTCTCAGGCTTGGGTCCATTCTTTGACTTCTTCCCGGTAACTGGCTTACCAGGCGCGGCAACATCTTTGCCGTCCTTCTTGAAGTTCTTCTTACCCTTGCCCTTCTTGAACTTAGTGGTCTTATTGACCATCAACACTTGATGTTCTTTCTTGATTTCAGCCTCTGCTGACTTCAGCATCGAGAACACTTCAGGAATGGTCTTTTCCATTCCCTGCATGTTGTAGTTCATCACAAAGCTCTTGTAGCTTGGTGGGAGCGACTGGAGGATTCTGTCAATGACCGCCTCATCTGGGAGGTTAATGTTCAGCTGGGTCATACGGTTGTGCAACCCAGACATCTTCAGGATGTGCTCACTGACAGAACTGTTCTCCTCCATCTTACAACTGTAGAACTTGTCGGAGACATCATATCTCTCGACCCGGGCATGAGCTTGAAAAACTAGTTTCAGCTCTTCGAACATCTCATATGCTCCGTGATGCTCAAAACGCTTTTGGAGCCCCGGTTCTAAGCTGTAAAGCATGCCGCACTGAACGAGGGAGTAATCATCAGCGCGAGACTGCCAAGCATTCATAATGTCTTGGTTCTCTGGGACGGGAGCGTCACCTAGCGGTCCTTCTAGGACATATTGTTTCCTGGCAGCTATGAGGATGATCCTCAGGTTCCGGACCCAGTCCGTATAGTTGCTGCCATCATCTTTCAGCTTGGTTTTCTCTAGGAACGCGTTGAAGTTCATGTTGACATTAGCGTTGGCCATTGATCTACAAGACATATTTGCAAAGGTTTTAGACTAAGTTCATGATAATAAAGTTCTAATCAAATTATGAACTCCCACTTAGATTAGACATCCCTTTAGTCATCTAAGTGTTACACGATCCGAGTCGACTAGTCCGTGTCCGATCATCACGTGAGACGGACTAGTCATCGTCGGTGAACATTTTCATGTTGATCGTATCTTCCATACGACTCGTGTTCGACCTTTCGGTCTCCGTGTTCCGAGGCCATGTCTGCACATGCTAGGCTCGTCAAGTTAACCCTAAGTGTTTTCGCTGTGTAAAACTGTCTTACACCCGTTGTATGTGAACGTAAGAATCCATCACACCCGATCATCACGTGGTGCTTAGAAACGACGAACTGTAGCAACGGTGCACAGTTAGGGGAGAACACTTCTTGAAATTTTATAAGGGATCATCTTATTTACTACCGTCGTCCTAAGTAAACAAGATGCATAATACATAATAAACATCACATGCAATTATATAGTTGTGACATGATATGGCCAATATCATATAGCTCCATTGATCTTCATCTTCGGGGCTCCATGATCATCTTGTCACCGGCTTGACACCATGATCTCCATCATCATGATCTCCATCATCGTGTCTTCATGAAGTTGTCACGCCAACGACTACTTCTACTTCTATGACTAACGTTTAGCAATAAAGTAAAGTAGTTTACATGGCGTTATTCAATGACACGCAGGTCATACAAAAAATAATGACAACTCCTATGGCTCCTGCCGGTTGTCATACTCATCGACATGCAAGTCGTGAATCCTATTACAAAGAACATGATCTCATACATCACAATTCATCATTCATCACAACTTCTGGCCATATCACATCACATGATCAATCGCTGCAAAAACAAGTTAGACGTCCTCTAATTGTTGTTGCATCTTTTACGTGGCTGCAATTGGGTTCTAGCAAGAACGTTTTCTTACCTACGAATCACCACAACGTGATTTTGTCAACTTCTATTTACCCTTCATAAGGGCCCTGTTCATCGATTCCGCTCCAACTAAGGTGGGAGAGACAGACACCCGCCAGCCACCTTATGCAACTTGTGCATGTCAGTCGGTGGAACCGGTCTCACGTAAGAGTACGTGTAAGGTTGGTCCGGGCCGCTTCATCCCACAATACCGTTGAGCAAGAAAAGACTAGTAGAGGCAAGTAAGATGACAAAATCCACGCCCACAACAAAGTTGTGTTCTACTCGTGCAAAGAGAACTACGCATAGACCTAGCTCATGATGCCACTGTTGGGGAACGTTGCAGAAAATTAAAATTTTTCCTACGGTTTCACCAAGATCCATCTATGAGTTCATCTAAGCAACGAGTCTAGGGAGAGAGTTTGCATCTACATACCACTTGTAGATCGCGTGCGGAAGCTTGCAAGGTGATGATGTAGTCGTACTCGACGTGATCCAAATCACCGATGACCAGCGCCAAACGGACGGCACCTCCGCGTTCAACACACGTACGGAACAGCCACGTCTCCTCCTTCTTGATCCAGCAAGGAAGGGAGGAGAGGTTGAGGGAGATGGCACCAGCAGCAGCACGACGGCGTGGTGTTGATGGAGCTGCAGTACTCCGGCAGAGCTTCGCTAAGCACTATGGAGGTGGAGGAGGTGTTGGGGAGGGAGAAGGAGGCAACCAAAGGCCAGGGCGTTCAGGTATGAAGTCCCTCCTCTCCCCCACTATATATAGGGGTGCCAAGGGGGGGTGGCCGGCCCTAGGAGATCCAATCTCCTAGGGGGTGCGGCGGCCAAGGGGGGTTTTCCCTCCCCCCAAGGCACCTAGGAGGTGCCTTACCCTCCTAGGACTCTTGCCCCCTTAAACCCTAGGCGCATGGGCCTATGTGGGGCTGGTGCCCTTGGCCCATTAGGCCAAGGCGCACCCCCTTACAGCCCATGTGGCCCCCCGGGACAGGTGGACCCACCCGGTGGACCCCCGGGACCCTTCCGGTGGTCCCGGTACAATACCGATAACCCCGAAACTTGTCCCGATGCCCGAAACAGGACTTCCCATATATAAATCTTTACCTCCGGACCATTCCGGAACTCCTCGTGACGTCCGGGATCTCATCCGGGACTCCGAACAACATTCGGGTTACTGCATATACATATCCCTATAACCCTAGCGTAACTGAACCTTAAGTGTGTAGACCCTACGGGTTCGGGAGACATGCAGACATGACCGAGACTCTCTCAGTCAATAACCATCAGCGGGATCTGGATACCCATGATGGCTCCCACATGCTCCTCGATGTTGTCATCGGATGAACCACTATGTCGAGGATTCGATCAAACCCTGTATGCAATTCCCTTTGTCAATCGGTACGTTACTTGCCCGAGACTCGATCGTCGGTATCCCAATACCTTGTTCAGTCTCGTTACCGGCAAGTCACTTTACTCGTACCGTAATGCATGATCCCGTGTCCAACACCTTGGTCACATTGAGCTCAATATGATGATGCATTACCGAGTGGGCCCAGAGATACCTCTCCGTCATACGGAGTGACAAATCCCAGTCTCGATCCGTGTCAACCCAACAGCTACTTTCGGAGATACCTGTAATGCACCTTTATAGTCACCCAGTTACGTTGTGACGTTTGGTACACCCAAGGCACTCTTACGGTATCCGGGAGTTACACGATCTCATGGTCGAAGGAAGAGATACTTGACACTTGCAAAGCTCTAGCAAAACGAACTACACGATCTTTTATGCTATGCTTAGGATTGGGTCTTGTCCATCACATCATTCTCCTAATGATGTGATCCCGTTATCAACGACATCCAATGTCCATAGTCAGGAAACCATGACTATCTGTTGATCACAACGAGCTGGTCAACTAGAGGCTCACCAGGGACATTGTGTGGTCTAAGTATTCACACGTGTATTACGATTTCCGGATAATACAGTTATAGCATGAATAAAAGACAATTATCATGAACAATGAAATATAATAATACTTTTATTATTGCCTCTAGGGCATATTTCCAACAATATCATCAACTCAAGATTAAAAAGGGGGATATTCCTAAGACCGCCTTTACCACTCGGTACGGTCTTTATGAATATACAGTGATGTCTTTTGGTCTCACCAACGCCCCTGCTTTCTTCATGCATATGATGAACAAGGTATTCATGGACTTCCTTGATAAGTTCGTGGTAGTCTTCATCGATGACATACTTATTTACTCAAGGAGTGAAGAAGATCACAAGGAACACCTCCGAGCAGTGTTACAATGACTCTGCGACCATCAGCTATACGCCAAATTCAGTAAATGCGAATTTTGGCTCAAGCAGGTTGGGTTCCTTGGACATGTTCTATCCGCCGAAGGTATAGCGGTGGACCCAAAGTAAAGGATGTGCTCGATTGGTTTCCACCCACAACCGTATCACAAACCTGGTGTTTTCTTGGATTAGCCGGGTGTTGCCGTCGTTTCATTGAAGGGTTTTCCAAGATTGCTAAACCCATGATGGAGCTGCTAAAAAAGGATAAGAAGTTTGAATGGACTGAGGACTGTGAGCAAAGTTTTAATGAGCTAAAAATACGACTGAAGACCGCACCGGTGTTAACTCTTCCAGATATCTACCGCATTTTTGATGTGTACTGCGATGCCTCCAGACAAGGACTTGGATGCGTACTTATGCAAGACGGCAAGGTAGTAGCTTATTCATCGCGAAATCTACGACCCCACGAGGGAAGTTATCCCACTCATGATCTGGAATTGGCCGCGGTGGTTCATGCTCTAAAAATTTGGAGACACTATCTCATCGGGAAGAGGTGCCAAATTTTTACTGATCACAAAAGTGTCAAGTATATATTTAGTCAGCCAGACTTAAATCTCCGTCAACGAAGGTGGCTTGAGTTAGTCAAGGACTATGATCTTGGAATAAATTACCACCCGGGTAAGGCCAACGTGGTCGCTGATGCACTCAGTCGAAAGCCTGTCAGCCTGAATGTCATATTGGAATCCTTGCCTCCTGAACTTCAAGAGGAGATTGCTCAACTCAACCTGGCCATAGTTGATGCTGGCCTTTCTAATATTTTGGAAGTTGCTCCCACCCTTGAAGAAGAGATCCGCAAGGCACAGCCAGATGACACCATTCTGCAGAAATGTGCCAAGAAGGTGGCAGCAGGACAGACTTCAGATTTCTCAAAGGATCAATTCGGTACTCTCCGATTCCATGGAAGAATTTGTGTACCAAATCAGGCGGATATAAGGAAGAAGATCCTGTTAGAAGCACATGAATCTTCATATTCTATTCACCCTGGAGGTACGAAAATGTATGAGGATCTGCCACAAGTATTTTGTTGGGATGGGATGAAGAAAGACATTGCTTATTTTGTAGCCTATTGCGACATATGCAACAAGGTAAAGGTAGACCATCAGAAGCCAGCCGGACTTCTCCAACCCCTTTCAGTCTCACAATGGAAATGGGATGATGTCTGCATGGATCTCATCACTGTTCTGCCCAAGACTCCGCGGGGCAATGATGCAATCTGGGTCATAGTGGACACCTTAACCAAGGTTTCTCACTTTATCCCGATCAGACCCACATATCGAGCAGATCAACTTGCACAACTGTATGTATCCAGGATAGTCAGTCTGCATGGAGTACCCAGATCCATCATTTCTGACCGAGGTTCACTTTTTACCTCCGCTTTTTGGTCACATCTCCATCAAGCCTTGGGGAAATCACTGAAATATAGTACCTCTTATCATCCCCAGACCGATGGCCAGACAGAGCGGGTGAACCAAATACTCGAAGATATGCTACGAGCCTGTGCTTTGGCCCAAGGATCTAAATGGGGAGACTGTCTGCCATATGCCGAGTTCTCCTATAACAACAGCTTCCAGACCAGTCTTAAGATGTCACCATATGAGGCTTTGTATGGCCGTAAGTGCTGCACTCCTTTAAATTGGTCTCAAAACGGAGATAGCCGTATTTTCAGGATGGATCTCATGATGGAAGCTGGGAAACAAGTTAGGTAAATCAAAAACAGATTGCAATTGGCCAAATCTCGGCAGAAGAGCTATTATGATGCAAAGCACCGACATATGAGTTTTGAACCCAGGGAACAGGTATACCTCCGAGTCACTCCTATGAAAGGAGTCAAGAGATTTTAGACTCGTGGAAAGTTGGCACCCAGATTTATTGGTCCATTTCCAGTTATGTCATGAGTGGGTACTGTTGCATATCAATTGGAACTACCCCCTGAATAATTGTCAGACGTGCACATCATGTTTCATGTTCCGCAATCGAGGCGATGCATATCGCCGCCTGAGAAAAAGACTTCTGTGACTGAGGTAGACTTGGCAAAGGACTTAACATATGAAGAGAGGCCGGTTAAAATTTTGGATTAGATGGAAAGGGTCACCCGCAGCAAAGTAAGAAAGTTCTACAAGGTTCAGTAGGAGAATCACACAGAGTCAGAATCCATGTGGGAATGGGAAGAGTTTCTCAAGACACATTATCCTGAATGGTTTTCCCAAGCAACCGAATCTCGAGGACAAGATTGATTCTAAGTGGGGGAGGTTTGTGACAGCCTGGTTTTTGCCCTCCTTTATTTGCCTGATTTTCAGTTGGATTGATTTTGAATTTGGAGTTTTTGAATCCTTTCATATGGACTTAAACACTTCGGTACCCCTTGGCTTTCACCCAAGTGTCCCATTTCCCTCTCTAACCATCATTCCCCCTCTGGTTCATCTCAAAATAATATTTGGAATATTTTTCCTTGATGAAAAATATTCATTTCCCTCTCTTAAACCCTAGCTAGATCAATGTGCTCCAAAGCAACCCCAACTTTTCTTGCCCACAAAAATCTGAGAAAATTCACAAATATTCTTGGAACCCTAGCGCACCTTCCTGAGAAAAAATATTGCATGACTTTTTGGAATATTTTTGCTACAGAAAATATTTTCTGTTCTAGACAGAAATGGTAGTTTCTACAGCAACTACCATTTTACTTGCTCCTTTGGGGCTGATTTTTCTTGTGCATCATCAACTTAGTAGGTGATTTCTACCCTCCAAAACTCAGCTCCCAACTCCCAGCCGTTTGATCACAGTAAGCTCTCAAAGTTACTGATCAGAAACTTACTAGGCTTGTGAAATCCTTTCTACTGCGTCTGGATCAAAACCAAAGTGTGGTAACATTCAGAACTACCACGAACAATATGCCAGACATGAAGTTTGGGCTTAGGTCAGCCTGAGATCAGATTTCATGTGGTGACCGCGTTCGTCCAGGCGTGCTAGCATGCGGCCGGCGCGCCCGAGCCTCTGTTGATCATGTGCTCGCTTCCCCGCCTGCCTAAGCTTGCCAAACTTCACCACCATCTTCGTCTTAGCCCCATAACTCCTCCCTGGCACTCGCCGACACCGGAGCTCGCTGCAGCGAGCACGGGCACGGTCCGACCAATGAAACAGTGCGGTGCGCACTATGCTTGTCGTCACCCCAGTGTCCCTGTGCTCGTCCCCATTCGCCCATAGTCCCCGCGTGAGCTCCGTCTCCTTATCCCTCTCTCACTTATGCCGCTTGTCACCGGGCGCCGTATCCAGGTGTCCACCGGCGGAGCCCGAACCCCCCTCGACGCTCGGTTATAAATAGAGCCCTCCCCCGACCTCCTCGAGCATCATCCAGCACTCTTAAACACTCCACATCCTAGTAGAAAGCCGTTGCCCGGTCAGGCAGGCCATGGGCCGCCGTCCCCGAGCTCGAGCTCACCGGTGATCCCCTCGAGTCATTCCCGTAGCTCCGCTCCCTCCCAGGCCTGGGAAACCCTTCTAGGGCCTCCGCCACTCTGCGGTGGTGCAATTCCGCCCGGTTGGAGCCCCTGGAGTCACCTATGATCGCCGTCGTCTTCATCTCCGGCGAGCTCTGCTTCCTGTCTCCGCTAGAGAGGAAGATTCCGACGCTGTCCGACCACCCCTAGCTACTCTACGGGTACGGGCAGGTGCGCCTCCGTCTCCCCTCTCGATCCCTCCCTCTCATTTTGGCCAAGGAGCCCTCGTCGCCGGCGTTTTCTCCGGCGAAGCCGCGGCGTCCCCTGTCTCGTTTCCTCTCTCCCCCTCACCTGACTAGCGGGGCCCGCTAGTCAGCTACTCGGTACGCTCGCGAAGCGGTACGAGTGGTGGCGCCCCGAGGCTTTACGCCTTCGACGTCACCCCCCTCCAGTCTGTTTATTTAAATTAAAATTTCATTTATATCCAAAGAGCTTCAAATAGTTATAACTTGTCAACCATAAGTCCAAATGAATTGATTATTTTTGCATTGTGTTCTTTGCAAAGAAATCTAGCAGCTCACCAAAAATGGGATTTTTCCCTGCCGCCTAGATTTTCTGGTGAATTTCAGAAGAGTTCTTGATGTTTTATTTTTGTGTTTGTAATTGTTTTCAGAGCAGCGAAGCTTGTCTTGAGGATTACCAGGAGGCTTGTGAGCCTCATCTGCACTAAGGCAAGCCACAGCAACATTTTCATGGTGCCATTGTAGTATTTGTGATTTTCCTACTTGAATGAATGATTTAATCCATGCATATAGATCATTATTGTGTTGTTCATATTCCGTTAAGTTCTAGTGAAAGTTTAGAGCCAACTAAGTTGATAAAGAGACTAGAAGTTATTTTACTTGCTATGGTAGAAATAATATGGTTATGGATATAAGTAATTAATTGAAGTTATTTTGCTTGCATGAGAATAATGATAAAACTTGTTAGAAAAGATTATGTTTATAGTGAGGTTTAATCTTGACCAGAGGAGTGTCAAGGGTTATTGATGGTTATGCTTAGTGTGGATATAGTTGACTCAGTCTTTTCCAGTATTATGTGATGCATATGGTCTTGTTGCACTTCACGACATACTATGACACCGATTAATTTCAATTTGAGTTGAACCTGATAATAATACAACTTGAATATATCATTGACCGGGTCATGGTGCCACTGAATCGAGTTTTTCCCAGTGCAACCACATTTTCCTATATGGGAAGGCCTTTATTCGGTCCGTTGTCATGCCTCTGGTCGGTGCCTCCAACTAGGGAAGGTTATGGGCGTGCAGTACCCTAGCCCGGTAAGCAGACATAACCTTGTGAGCCCGTTGTTGAGATTTTTGGTACCGGTCCCCGTGAGGGACGGTACCCGAGTGGGACATTTGGCCACGACGGTGGTCGTTGTGTCTTTGGTAGACACGGGGCCACCCAGGACTAGCCTAGTTGGGGAGTGGGTCAGAGTGGCCGAGAGAGTGTCATGGCAATGGAGGGGTTTCATCGGAATGCCGTTGGTCCACCCGTATGGGAGTACGAGGCCATGGGTTCCGTGGTGTGGGTACAGTGCGCTACCTCTGCAGAGTGTATTAATATATCGATAGCCGAGTCCACGGTTACGGTCACGCTCAAAAGTAGGTCACACCATGGGCCAACATTTAATAAAACTTGCACACTAAGTTATGAACTCTGCATTGTTGAGGATGGCAGAAAGGCCATCGGCCGGGTTGGACAGGACCAAGTGTTGGTCATGGTTGTGATCGCTGGAAGGATCACTATTTTAGACCAAGTGTTGGTCGTGGTTGTGATCGCCGGAAGGATCATTGTTTTAGACCTAGTATGGGTCGTGGTTGTGATCGCCGAAAGGATCACGAGTTATTCCTGGTTAAGATGTTGAGATTGGTACGATGATGATCCAAGAAGTGATCACCGTTAGTAAGAGGAATTTTTCCTCACAAGGATATGATCACAGCATGTTGAATATAGTGTTGCATTATTAATAATTGGTTAAATATCATGATATTGTTTGTCATTATGTTTATGTTTGTTGTGAGCTTGCAAGTACATTCAATGTACTGACCTGGCGTGTCATGCCAGATTTTAGGAAAAGCCTGGTTGGAGAGGAGTGCTGTCCGAGTCTAGATCGTGTCCACATCAATGTCCCTGTACTATGGCGCTTCCGCTACAACGTTGTTCCCCTGCTGCGTAGTTGTTATGATCGAGGCCTTTATGTTCACTAAATAATGTATATATTGTATAGCCTCACCGTGTGTGCCGCTTGGCCTCGCTACCTGTTGTACATGTGTGAATACATAGACAAACAGAGTGTCCCTAGTATGCCTCTACTTGACTAGCTCGTAAATCAAAGATGGTTAAGTTTCCTGACCATAGACATGTGTTGTCATTTGATGAATGGGATCACATCATTAGAGAATGGCGTGATGGACAATACCCATCCGTTAGCTTAGCATAAATGATCGTTTAGTTTTATTGCTATTGCTTTCATCATGACTTATACATGTTCCTATGACTATGAGATTATGAAACTCCCGAATACTGGAGGAACACCTTTTCTTCAATCAAATGTCACAACGTAACTGGGTGATTGTAAAGATGCTCTACAGGTGTCTCCGATGGTGTTTGTAGAGTTGGCATGGATCGAGATTAGGATTTGTCACTCCATGTATCAGAGAGGTATCTCTGGGCCCTCTCGTTAAAGTTCAACATTATAGGCCTTACAAGCAATGTGAATAATGAGTTAGTTACGGGATGATGCATTATGGAATGAGTAAAGAGACTTGCCGGTAACGAGATTGAACTAGGTATGATGATACCGACGAACGAATCTCAGGCAAGTAACATACCGATGACAAAGGGAACAACGTATGTTGTTATGCGGTTTGACCGATAAAGATCTTCGTAGAATATGTAGGAACCAATATGAGCATCTAGGTTCTGCTATTGGTTATTGACTGGAGAGGTGTCTCAGTCATGTCTACATAGTTCTCGAACCCGTAGGGTCCACGCTTAACGTTCGATGATGATTTGTATTATGAGTTATGTGATTTGATGACCAAAGTTTGTTCACAGTCCCGGATGAGATCACGGACATGACGAGGAGTCTCGAAATGGTCGAGAAGTAAAGATCAATATATTTCAAGGTTATATTCGCACACTGGAATGGTTCTGAAGTGTTTCGGGTATTTTTCAGAGTACCGGGAGGTTACCAGAACCCCCCGGGGAAGTAGTGGGCCTTAATGGGCTTTACTGGAAAGGAGAGAAGGGCCTCAAAGGGTGCCCCCCCCATGGCTGGTCTGAATTGTACTAGGAGGGGGAGGCGCCCCCCCCCTCTTTCCTTCTCCCCTCTTCCTCCTTCCCTCTTTCTCCCTCTTGGAAAAAGGAAGGGCACTCCAAGTAGGATTGGGAATCCTAGTTGGACTCCCCAATGGCGCACCTCGTCCCTGGCCGTCGGCCTCCTCCTCCCTCCTTTATATACGGTGGTTGGGGGCACGCAAAAGTACACCAAGTCTTCTCTTAGCCTTGTGCGATGCCCCCCTCCACAGTTACACACCAGGGTTATATCGTCGTAGTGCTTAGGCGAAGCCCTGCGCCGGTAACTTCATCATCATCGACGCCACGCCGTCATGCTGACGGAACTCTCCCTTGACCTCAACTGGATCAAGAGCTCGAGGGATGTTGTCGGTGTCAAAACCAGCGGATCTCGGGTAGGGGGTCCCGAACTGTGCGTCTAGGCTGAATGGTAACAGGAGGCAAGGGACACGAAGTTTTACCCAGGTTCGGGCCCTCTCGATGGAGGTAAAACCCTACGTCCTGCTTGATTAATATTGATGATATGGGTAGTACAAGAGTAGATCTACCACGAGATCGGAGAGGCTAAACCCTAGAAGCTAGCCTATGGTATGATTGTTGTTCTGTATGTTGTCCTACGGACTAAAAACCCCCGGTTTATATAGACACCGGAGAGGGTTAGGGTTACACAAAGTCGGTTACAATGGTAGGAGATCTGCATATCCGTATCGCCAAGCTTGCCTTCCACGCCAAGGAAAGTCCCTTTCGGACACGGGACGAAGTCTTCAATCTTGTATCTTCATAGTCCAGGAGTCCGGCTGAAGGTATAGTCCGGCCATCCGGACGCCCCCTAATCCAGGACTCCCTCAGTAGCCCCTGAACTAGGCTTCAATGACGACGAGTCCGGCGCGCAGATTGTCTTCGGCATTGCAAGGCGGGTTCCTCCTCCAAGTACTTCATAGAAGATTTTGAACACAAAGATAGTGTCCGGCTCTGCAAAATAAGTTTCCACATATGGCCATAGAGAGAATAATATTTACACCAATCTAATCTGCTGACGTATTCGGTAGCGTGACACACCACGGCCAAGCCTTTATCCGAGTCGTTTCATTATCCCACCTCAGCGCGTCATGCGAGGCGGTTTCCTTGGCACGTCTTGTTAAAGCAGATATCGTGTCCCCTTATTCCGGGATTCTCATCAATACGGGCGTGGGTAACCCAACCGCGCCATTGATTACGGCGCTTGGAGATAAGCGAGTTTTACTAGGCTGGTGGGAACACGTAGTTGCGTCTACCCATATAAGGGGATAAGGATCCACCTTTTCACCTATGCCTTCTTCCTCCCTTGCTTATCCATTCTCGCGCACTCGAGCTCCAGCGCCCAAGTCCGCACTCCCCACCTCAACCTTCTCCATCCATGTCCGGAGCGGGAGGCAAGTGGATGATCTCCTCCGTCATGGAGGGACACATCAAAAAACTGAGGAAGGCCGGATACTTGTCTAATGACATTGCGTACCGGCTTCCCGAAAAGGGGCAGCTCATCCCCACCCCTAGGCCCCATGAGAAGGTGGTGTTCCTCCCCCATTTCCTCCACGAACTGGGCTTCCCTCTTCACCCATTTGTCCGGGGGCTCATCTTTTACTATGGCCTGGATTTCCACGATCTGGCCCCGAACTTTGTCCTCAACATCTCGGCGTTTATCGTCGTGTGCGAGGCTTTCCTCCGCATCCGCCCCCATTTCGGCCTATGGCTCAAGACTTTCAATGTCAAGCCGAAGGTGGTGCACGGCAACCAGGCAGAGTGCGGAGGCGCCATGGTGGGCAAGATGGCCAACGTCTTATGGCTCGAGGGCTCCTTTGTGGAGACCCTGAAGGGGTGGCAATCGGGGTGGTTTTACATCACTGAGCCATGCAACTCCGAATGGGTCGCAGCCCCCGAGTTTCGATCCGGACCTCCTACGCGGCTCACCTCCTGGAAGGAGACGGGCCTGTCGTGGGGCAAAAAAGGAGAGCTGACCGGACTCCAAACATGCGTCCAAACCCAGGTGGACAAGAAGCTCTAACTTGTCAATGTAGTCCAGGTTATGCTCATCCGCCTGATCCTCCCGTGTCAACAACTGGCTTTCAACCTGTGGGAGTTCGACCTGGCGCGGCACCAAACTTTGAGAAGGCTCTTCGACACGATGTACGAAGATGCCTGGAAGGTGCTTTTCAAGGGCGCCGAGGCCCCCGCATCAGCTACCGAGGATCGCGGATTCAGTATGCAGCGTCATGCTCATGTGGTAAGCTGTTTTTTTCCTTTTACAGGGTATCAGTTTTTCATAGTTTGACTCCATGCGGGATCTAAGCTCCCTTACCTTTGACAGGATTGGCAGGTGACGTCCGGATAGATCAACTGTCCGGCTCCTTTGCCCGAAGGCCCAGCGGACGCCCTCTTGGCGAAGCTGCTGGTTTCAGCACCCTATGTGGTGCCGAAGAAGAAGGCCGCGAAAAAGGCCATGGGGACTCGAAAGAGTGCCCGGCGCCAGGAGGTGTCGGATCCATCATCCGACGGTTCCGAGGCGCATTCCTCCCATGAAGACGAGGAGGAAGAAGAAGAGACCTCTCCCCCTCCAGCGGGAGGAGAGAAGAAAAGGAAGGCCGCCCTCTCTGGGAGGCCGGAGGGTCCAAGAAGGGGAAAACCCTTCCTCCGGACTACTCCACCGACGCCGACGACGGCGGAGAGGAGTGGCCGTCCAGGGCCAAGCCCCTGGCAAAATCGTAAGTATCCGGATACCAGATTAATTCATAGTATTCGTTTATTGCACAGCTTTCCCTTATGTCGAATATGTTTATGCAGCCCACCCAAAGACTGGCTCGACGCGTCGTCGAGCGGCTCCCTGGACTCGTCGGATGTGAACTCGCTTCTGATGGCTTCCTCCCCCCGCCCTACGGACGACACCGAAGTGTTGTCCCAACAGGTTCCAAGCCAAGAGGAGGTGGTCCTGGAGGCGCCGCAAGGCGACCTCCCGGACTCCAGGAGTAAAGGGGATGAAACCCCCAGGGCTCCAAGTCCGGCTCTAGGCCGGACACCGCTCTGGAACCTTCAAAGGTTCTAGAGTCCGGCGGAGGACCTCCTTCCAAGAGGAGCAAGCCCACCGTGCCGGTGACCCCCGTCCAACCGGAGGCGCCGGACAATCTGTTGGAGACACTCCAAGGCGCCTCCATCGACGAAGAGCACCGCACCATTATGAGTGCGGTGGTCCAGAAGGTTCAGTCCGCCAAGAGCGGACTGACTGAAGCTTGTACTAGCCTTTTAACAGGCTTTGAGGTAAGTAAAGAATGTGTAAATAATATTACCGCATAGACAGTAGCCCCTGATGCTCTGTTGGGCGTTCGGGAAGAAAAGCCGAATAGAGGATCAAATAAAATTCGCAGGAGTCTAACAAAAAGGAGTCAATATGCGTATGTAGGCTTCTCTACTTGCGTCCGCCGCACTGACTGCGGAAGTGGACACGCTAAAGCAGAACCTCGAGCGGTCCGAGCAAGAGCTCGGGCGTGCCAAGAAGCAGCTCGAGGACAATGAAGGTAAGAAATACCTTATTTAAATATATATAAAAAGGTGCAATTGCAAAAAATGACAGGATTATCGTGGCTATTGTAGGGGCCACGTCTGAGGTGGCGACCCTTAAGCAAGTGCTGCTCGAGGCTGAGAAGAAGGCGGCCACGGAGTGCACCGAGCGGGAGAAGTATGAGGCCCAGGTTGGCAAGGTGCGGCAAGAGCTCCAGGTTCTCATGAAAAAACATGAGAGTTTGGAGCTTGACTCAAAGACGCGAGCGTCCGAGCTCGTGGCGGCTATTGAAAATGCCAAGGCCGAATCCCAGAAGACCCTCCAGGAGTTGGATGAGGTGAAGAAGATAGCGGCGGGTAAGGCATTCTTTATGCAAAGCAAACACATAAACGTGAGTTACTTGTTACTTACCCGAATCCGGAGCTCTCCAGGAGCGTTCGCAGATCTTCCCCAGAGTGTGTCTGATGCCGCCGCATTCTATCGAGCCGAGGAGGGCAGCTCGACAGAGAAGGTGTTCTGGTCTTAGTATGCTGAGGCCGGACACCCCGTGCCCCTGAGAGACCAGCTGAAGCAACTGGTCGAGCTCCACAAGGCGGCCGAACAGGCCATGAAGGTCTCCTAGTTCGGCTGTGGCCTGGAGAGGCTCTGCCTGGGAGCTATTTCGGGCTGGTGCGGCAGCTGGTGGAGGCCTGTCCAAGGCTCGAAGTCATCAAGCACTCCGTCTGCATTGAAGGTGCCCGTAGGGCCCTTGCCCATGCTAAGGTGCACTGGGCAAGCTGGATGCTGAGAAGCTTGTGAAGGACGGGCCACCGCCGGGGAAAGAGCATCGCAAGCCCGATAATTACTATAAGGATGTTCTGAAGGGTGCCTGCCTTGTGGCGGATGAATGTTCCAAGGATGTATTTTTTGAGTAAAACTCGCTCGTTTTGTCCTGTGCGCTGAAAACTTGTTCATATACACTAAGCAATGCTGTTGGAATTTAGAATATTACCTTCGGTGCGGCTGTTTATCAATTCTGAGAGATGGCGAGTCGTCGGCTTCTGCCCCCGTGCCGCTAGTGCTGTGGTGTTCGGGGATAAACATGAGCGCTCTTTTTCCCATGTTTGGGTCCTTCGAGGGAGGCGCTCAGCCCAACGAACAAGGCAATCGGACTATAATGCGTGAACACTCTCACTTAGCCATAGAATTCTATAATTTTAAATTTCGGCGAAGCCCCTGGTATTCGGAAGACCGAGTTCGGGGCGCTATCCACGCCTTGGTCGGACAGAGCCGACTCCTCGCTCTAAGCAGCATAAGTCTTTAGGGACTCGAAAAACCTCTCGAACAGCGACCAGCTCTCGCTTCATCATGACAGTCAGTTTTAGCTTTCTCCACCGAGGTGCTCGACCCAGCTCAACCGGGGCACAATCGCAGTGGTTCTCCTAGTGCTATCTTAGCCGATATAGCGGAACGTAAGGCACCAAAACATAGGAGTCGGGCAAACCAAACTATTGACCCAAGACATGATTCGGAGCTGATGCATATAATGCTATAAGTTCGGGGTGCCGCACTTGTTAAAGTGTTCGGACTTCTCACACCATATTGAGGGGTACTAAAGCCCCTGGCATATTTTGGCCATACCAACGTGTACAGGTGCAGCAAGTCATTAAGGAACATATATATAAAGAAAAAAAGAGTAATGCAAAAATAGACAAAAGCTATGCATTGTTTATTAAAAAGGGTTGCTATCAAAGCAGAATGATACAAATAATACGATAAGCAAAAGGTTGGACTATTTAACATGTCCACTCCAGGGGCAGGCTGCGGAATGATATGCGAAACAGGTATACTGCTCGTGATAGAGACCACCTGGGAGTTCCGTAATGCGGCGCGGCTTGTCTGCTTCCCTGGTTCTTGCATCGTTTGTGCGGCAATTGAACTGCCGAACAAGCCTTCCGAAGAATGGAGTCCTGAAAGTAAGAGAAAATTAAAAAATCGGCAGCCCCTGGTGCGGTTTAAGCCGTGTTTCGGGCGTGCCGTGATGGTGCCCCTTCCCCTGTACCCATGGTATTTCTAGAGCGTATTTATCTACGCGAAGTACTGGTGTTGCGTTTTTGCGAGGGCTGGGGTTGGGGCCGCATTGCTATGCCTGCTCGGATCGTGCCACGCGGTCTTGTTGTAGGTTACTCCGGGCACGCTTGACGGTGTCCGGTCATTTAATGGCTGGACTGGAGAACTGCCTGGAGAGGCTGCTTTGTACTTCCGCTTCAAGGGCCGCCGTGTGCTCCTCCGTTCGGAGGGAGCGTTCGGTGTTTCCATTGACCGTAATTACTCCTCGAGGGCCTGGCATCTTGAGTTTAAGGTATGTGTAGTGCGGTACCGCATTGAACTTGGCGAATGCGGTTCGCCCGAGCAGTGTGTGATAACCACTGCGGAACGGGACTATGTCGAAGATTAACTCCTCGCTTCGGAAATTATCTGGAGATCTGAAGACCACTTCAAGTGTGACTGAGCCTGTACAGTTGGCCTCTATACCTGGTATTCCGCCTTTAAAGGTCGTTTTGGTGGGCTTGATCCTCGAGGGATCTATGCCCATATTCCGCACTGTATCCTGGTAAGGCAGGTTCAGGCTGCTGCCGCCGTCCATAAGGACTCTAGTGAGATGAAATCCGTCAATAATTGGGTCTAGAACCAATGCGGCGAATCCGCCATGACGGATGCTAGTGGGATGGTCCCTTCGATCAAAGGTGATCGGGCAGGAGGACCATGGGTTGAACTTTGGGGCGACTGGCTCTACCGCGTATACGTCCCTTAACGTGCGCTTCCGCTCCCTTCTGGGGACGTGGGTTGCGTATATCATGTTCACCGTCCGCACTTGTGGGGGAAATCCCTTCTGTCCACTGTTGTCCGGCGGCCGGGGCTCGTCGTCGTCATCGCTATGCAGCCCCTTGTCTTCATTTTCGGCATTTAACTTGCCTGCCTACTTGAACACCCAACAATCCCTGTTGGTGTGATTGGCCGGCTTTTCGGGGGTGCCATGTATCTGGCACAAGCGGTCGAGTATTCGGTCCAAACTGGACGGGCCCCTAGGATTCCTTTTGAATGGCTTTTTCCGCTGACCGGATTTAGAGCCTCTGAATCCTGCATTAACTGCCGTATCCTCAGCATTATCGCCGTTAATGCGGCGCTTCTGTTTGTTACGACACGACCTACCACTACTATCCCTGGTATCCGAGTTACTAGGGTTCTTGGTCATGTTGTTGCTACGAGCAAGCCAGTTGTCTTCTCCCGCGCAAAAGTGGGTCATGAGTGTCATGAGTGCTGCCATAGACTTCGTCTTTTCCTGTCCAAGGTGCTGGGCAAGCCACTCGTCATGGATATTGAGCTTGAAGGCTGCTAGGGCCTCAGCGTCCGGACAGTCGACTATTTGATTTTTCTTTGTTAGGAACCGTGTCTAGAATTGCCTGGCCGATTCCTCTGGCTGCTGATTTACGTGACTTAGGTCATCGCCGTCTGGGGGTCGCACATAAGTGCCCTGGAAATTGTCGAAGAATGCGGCTTTCGGGTCCTCCCAACAACTGATTGATCCTGTTGGCCAGCTGTTAAGCCAATGCCGAGCTGGTCCTTTAAGCTTGAGCAGGAGGTATTTGATGGCGTGGAAATCATCGCCGCGGGCCATGTGGATGTGAAGGAGATAATCCTCGATCCATACCGCAGGATCTGTTATGCCATCATATGATTCGATGTTTACGGGTTTGAAACCCTCGGGGATTTTATGATCCATTATTTCGTCTGTGAAGCATAGTGGGTGTGCGGCGCCTCTGTACTGGGCTATATCACAACGTAGCTCCAATGAGCTTTGTCTACTGTGTTCGGCCCTACTGAATTTGTGGCCGGCGTGACTGATACCGTCTCGAGCCGTGGGGCACCCACGCGATCCGTAGATCGATCTTGTTTGCCTTGCCTTGTCCTCCGACATATCTCGTAAGTCTGGCGCATATTCCCGTGCCTTGGTACGGGGTGCGGCTTGAGTGGAGGGCCGAGAGGCCTCTCTGTCGCGGCCACGAGGTGGCCGGTCGGCCGCATCAAGTGCTTCCTCCTCTAATCAGGGTAGCAACCTGCGCTTTGGGTAGCTCTTGGAGGGGCGTTGGAGTTTATGCTCTTCGGCTGCAAGGACTTCAATCCATCTGTCGACTAGCAAATCTTGATCAGCTCTAAGTTGTTGCTGTTTTTTCTTGAGGCTTCTTGCCGTGGCCATAAGCCTGCGTTGAAAACACTCTTGCTCGACGGGATCCTCTGGCACGACGAATTCGTCGTCGTCGAGGCTTGCCTCGTCTTCGGAGGGAGGCATATAATTATCGTCCCCAACCTCTTTGTCAGCCGCTCTCTCATGGGGGCTGGTTTCTCCATCCTCCTGTGCTATCTTGCTGGAGGGGGTTTTCTTTGGCACTTTCCGGAGTATTATTATCTCCCGTGCTGGAATCACCGTATTTGTTTTGGCGGGATTTTGAGCGGCGCCGCTGACGCCGGCGCTTAGGCTGTTTCTTGGAGGGGTCAGCCTCCGCTGTTCCATCGCCATCTCCTTCTTTTGGGTTGTCCACCATGTATATGTCATATAACGAGGTGGCTTTCCAGGGCCTAGTAGGCGCTGGTTCTTCATCATCTCCTTCATCGGCGTCCATACCGTCGATGTCTTTGGAGTCGAAGTCGAGCATGTCGGTTAAATCGTTGATAGTGGCTACGAAGTGGGTGGTGGGTGGGCTTTGAATTTCTTCATCGTCCGTACCCCAACCTTGCTGACCGTAGTCCGGCCAGGGCTCTCCTGATAAAGAGAGAGACTCCAGTGTCTTCAGAATATTGCCGAAAGGAGAGTGCTGAAAGATGTCCGCGACAGTAAACTCCATGATCGGCGCCCAATCAGATTCGATCGGCAGGGGCGCGGAGGGTTCGGAGTCCGGCTCCTTGGAGTCACGAGTCTTGCAGAGTGCGGGGCTGGTGTTTGGCTCGATCGCCATTGGGATCGCAGCCCCCAAGGCGGCGTCCAACCACCCATCCTCGATTGGCGCAGTTGACTCTGAATTAAGGGTCGAAGCCGATGCGG
This sequence comes from Triticum aestivum, assembly GCF_018294505.1. Taxonomy (NCBI): domain Eukaryota; kingdom Viridiplantae; phylum Streptophyta; class Magnoliopsida; order Poales; family Poaceae; genus Triticum; species Triticum aestivum. Next base: position 225,960,149 of record NC_057812.1, on the reverse strand, counting down.
GTGCGGCCTCCAGGGCACTGTTCGGCGGCAGAGCTAGATCATGCTCGTCGGGACAGTGCGGCCCGCTCGGTAGTGGCTCGAATCCGTCAAAGATCAAGTCCCCACGGATGTCAGCCGTGTAGTTTAAACTTCCAAATCCAACCTGACGGCCAGGGGCGTAGCTTTCGATCTGCTCCAGATGGCCAAGTGAATTGGCCCGCAGTGCGAATCCGCCGAAGACGAAGATCTGTCCGAGGAGGAAGGTCTCACCGTGGACTGCATCGCTATTGATGGTCGTAGGAGCCGTCGAGCCTGACGGCGACGACACAGAGGAACTCTCAATGAAATCACCAATGTCGGTGTCAAAACCGGCGGATCTCGGGTAGGGGGTCCTGAACTGTGCGTCTAGGCCGGATGGTAACAGGAGGCAAGGGACATGAAGTTTTACCCAGGTCCGGGCCCTCTCGATGGAGGTAAAACCCTATGTCCTGCTTGATTAATATTGATGATATGGGTAGTACAAGAGTATATCTACCACGAGATCGGAGAGGCTAAACCCTAGAAGCTAGCCTATGGTATGATTGTTGTTTTGTATGTTGTCCTACGGACTAAAACCCCCCGGTTTATATAGACACCGGAGAGGGTTAGGGTTACACAAAGTCGGTTACAATGGTAGGAGATATGCATATCCGTATCACCAAGCTTGCCTTCCATGCCAAGGAAAGTCCCTTCCGGACACGGGACGATGTCTTCAATCTTGTATCGTCATAGTCCAGGAGTCCGACTGAAGGTATAGTCCGGCCATCCGGACACCCCCTAATCCAGGACTCCCTCAGACGTCGTCGAGCTGAACGTGTGCTGAACACGAAGGTGCCGTACGTTCGGTACTTGGATCTGTTGGATCGTGAAGACGTTCGACTACATCAACCGCGTTACTAAACGCTTCCGCTTTCGGTCTATGAGGGTACGTGGACGCACTCTCCCCTCTCGTTGCTATACATCACCTAGATAGATCTTGTGTGATCATCAGAATTTTTTGAAATACTGTGTTCCCCAATAGATTAAACCTGAATTCTACAAACTCTGTGAGGATTTCTACAATGGTGATCTAGACCTGACCAACATCAGTTCAGGATTTATCACTCTAATCCCGAAGATTGGCTCGCCTGAGACTGCAATTGACTTCAAACCCATTACACTGCTCAATAGTTGTCTCAAGATTATCACAAAAATCCTAGCTAACAGGGTACAACGCTTCATCCTGGATATTGTCCACCAAAATCAATATGGATTCCTCCGTACAAGAACAATACAAGATTGCCTTACCTGGACGTTCGAATACATACATCAATGTCAAGCGTCCACTCGACCGGTCGTTCTGCTTAAATTAGATTTCGCACAGGCATTTGACACGATCGAGCACTCGTCAATGTTAGGAATTATGAAGCACATGGGATTTGATGAGAGATGGCTTGGATGGATCAAGAACATTTTGGGACAGGCACGTCATCGGTCCTATTGCATGGTGTCCCGGGCCGACAATTGCTCTGCCGTTGTGGAGTGCGTCGGGGAGACTCGCTCTCCCCACTCATTTTTGTCCTTTCGCGGACCTACTCCAATATGCGATCAACGATGCTTTCCTCCATCACCTGATAGAGTTGTCCATACCAGCACGCGGATAGAAAGACTATTCGGTCATACAGTACGCTGATGACACAATAATAATCATGCCGACATGTGTGGTGCAGGCGAAGAGGATGAAACAATTGCTAACTGACTGTGCCGATTCCATTGGTCTCAAAATCAACTTTTGTAAGTCCATGCTCATACCCTTAAATGTGGATGACAACCTACTTGATTAACTCGCAAATATTTGGCAATGCTCGGCCGAGAAGATGTCATTCACTTACATTGGCCTACCGATGGGGACAACGAGACCCTCGGTGACATACCTCATGCCAATGATTGAGAAAGCAGAACACAAACTATCCTCCTCGTTATGCATGATGGACCAAGGGAGCAAAGTCACTCTGCTGAACTCACTCATCACCTCGCTTGCGCTGTATCCTATGTGCACCATCAAGTTCCCCCCAAAGTTAATCAAACATCTTGACAAAATTCATAGGCGCTGCCTATGGCGAAAGAAAACCGATTAGGGGGAGACTTGTAACTCCCTCGCCGCGTGGGATTTAGTCTGTCGACCGAAGAGTTGTGGAGGGCTTGGGATACTAAATATCAAGGTTCAGAATACTGGTCTACTTATGAAATTTTTGCACAACTTCTACAACAAAAAGGATGTCCCGTGGTGCACCCTTGTCTGGTCCACATACTATGAAAATAGAATACCACATGCGGCCGATGCATGTGGGTCATTTTGGTGGCGAGATGTCATGCAACTGAGTGATGTTTATAGAGGAGTCACACATGTCAATGTTGGAGATGGCTCAACTGTGTTGTTCTGGAAGGACTTATGGCAAGGGCAAGTTCTTGAAAACTCACACCCCCGTGCCTTCTCATACACAAAAATCGAGGATGCTTCTGTTGCAAATTTTTTGGGTATTACAGAGCTGATAGTGGATTTCATCTGCCACTGTCACAGCAAGCCAGAGAGAAGGTGTGCACCCTCCAACAACTAATTGAACCAAATGTAATCGACACCAGTGTGTGCGACACCTGGACATGCATCTGGGGGTGGCTTTTCTTCTGTAAAATTCAACAAGTTTTATTTCAAGGATGTGGTGGTTGATGAATCTTTCAGATGGATTTGGAGATCCAGGTGCACGATGAAAATCAAGATGTTCGCTTGGCTCCTCCTAGCCGACAGAATCAACACAAAAAATATGATCAAGAGAAGACATTATAATTTGTTGGATGGAGTTAACTGCGTGCTATGTGGCTCGGGAGAAGAAGAAACCATTGAGCACCTATTCCTCACCTGCTCGTTAATTCGTTCATGTTGGGCTTCTCTAGGTCTCAGTTGGATGGATGGAGGAAACCGACTCAATATGATCCACTCAGGCAGACAAAGGGGGACACATAAAATGTTCATGGAAATATTCATGACGTCGGCCTGGAGCATTTGGAAAGAGAGCAATGGCAAAGTTTTCCAAGGGATCCCTCCATCCCATGCATCCTGGAAAGATAGATTCAAGACTGACTTTGTCCTTCTAATTCATAGGGTTAAACCCTCTATGACTTACTTTGTAACCACCTTTTGTAACTCCCTAGTGTAAAAATCCCAACTGTGCTCCCAACCCCCTGCCAAGAACTATGATGAGTTAGCCACCCCTGATGGGGTTAACCTGATTAGTTCATGGAGGTGGGGTCTGCCATTTGTAACATGTGTACCAATTAATGAGAAAATATGTCAGTAGGAGGCTCTCCTACTGTCTTGCACGTTCAAAAAAATCATTGATTTGATGCCAAATTTGTTTTACTATTTGTATAGGTGTTGTCTGACGATGTGGACAGCAAGGATGAAGACGGCCACCGGAGGTATAAGAGGCAAATCCTGAGGGAGCTTTATGCGGTAATGCATACCAGGTGTATTAGGACCTGGAACAGCGGCTATCGATGCCCATTTTGCAACCACAAGCTTCATGACGTGTATCTAAGTGTTCTGGCGCAAGCAAGAGGATGGGTCGTTAGCTCCTTCAAGCAGAAGTATTCTCATAGGGTGGCGTACGGCGCATACGCCGAGTACCTGGAGAAGCTTCAGGATCGTGCCGGCATGTGAGATGAGATGTCGGATCGAACTATGTACGCTTGATTATGCTTAATGACGGTTGAACTATATATGTACTTATGGTTGAACTATGCTTGTGTACGTGTACGCTTATTATCTATGTCTGAGTATGTTTAATCTATGTTTACTTATGTCTAACCGTGGGATATGGATGCAATCAGTTCGGTTGATGGAATCTACCTCCATCTTGTTTTATTGGTCCCCTTTTTAATTTGTGTTAAATTTCAACCAAAGGTTTTACTAACAAAATGTTAGTGCAGGTCAGCAAAAATTATATCGTTGGATGGGTATTTGACATAGTGTTCAATGATATAATTTTTGGTGACATGCATAAATATTTCTTAGTTAAATATTTGGTCAAAATTTAGTAAAAATTACAAAGCGGACCAATAAACCAGGATGGAGGTAGTACGTCAATCACACACGGTTCCCAAAATTGGAACCGTGTGCCATGACTTCATTTTGCCTGTTGCGTCAATCACACACGGTTGGCTCTAGCAAACCGTCGCCTCCAAAATTCTTTGTGGGACAAAAAACCCTCACCACCCAATTCAAAAAAGAAAAAATAAAACCCTCGCCATCCCCACATCACAAAAACCCTCACCCCACCCGCCACTCCCTCCGGTCCCCATTCACACCTGCATAAGCTCCTTCATGTCTATGCATGGCACTGCCTATCGTGGCGGTAACCACTTAGCTCGACGCTTGCCGCCGCCGTCAGGCTGCCGGCAAACCCCACCACATTTCGCCACTTCCGCTTGCCGCCTCCTATCGCCATCGACTTTCTCGACGCTGCTCGCAGTCGACCCAGCTCCGCTTGGTTGGGGAATCTGCCATACTGAGGGTTCTTTCTCATGAACAACAAGGTAACTAATTTAATGAGATATTATCTCATCTCTTATCCCAGTTCATCTTCCTCCTTTAATCACCCGGCCGAAATCGTCGTGAATTCATTTTTATTCGAGCTGATTTGAGGGTTTTCTTCCGTTCATAGAGTGTACAGTGCACGGACACATCAGGACCTTGCGGCCTTCGCCAGACATTCTATCTCACCGTACCAGATGACTCGGGAATGCATGCGGTATGTTCAATCTCACCCTAAATCGGCTGGCATGGCCTACTTTCCTGAACATATTCTAAATATTACTACATTTGGATAAAAGGTGCCACATGCACCATATACGTCAAAGGGGATCTTTTCCCCTCTTCTTTCTATATTAGGCAAATTAATGATGTACTATTCTTTTGATTACTCTCATATTTCCATGACATCATGTTTACCCTATCTGTTTAATTATAAATTTTTGTCCTTCGATTTCGACTGTTGTACAGTTCTTTCAATTTGGGCCCATATTTGCATGTTACCATATTTTGTTTAACAATCCTACCATTTTCTGCAGTGCGTCCCTTGCTATGCAATAGAATATGTAGTGCACAATCTTTCCCTTTACATAAATCAAGACTGCATGGATGTCATACTACACACAAACCATGGATTTACAATCGTTGCTACTGTCAGACTTGATGAACATGGTGACTCCTATTTTGGCACTGGCTTTTGGAAAAAAAATTCTAAGTTTCATGAACTGAAAGCTGGCACTATAATTGCACTACACATAAAAGGGCCTGGTCATAAGATATATGGTAACTTCCTCGATGATATCATCCGTCCAGACTTTGTTTGAAGTAAATTTTCTTTTCAACTATCTCCATGTTGACTTACCCAGCAATATCAAATGAATTGTGTAGTATTTAAGCAACCAACTCTTATTCCCTTTTCTTACTATATTCCTACCTAATAACTTCTAGTTACCAATACAATTTTCTATTGCCCTGTTTTAACTAAATATTCCCTGTACTCAAGGAGACCCCGAAGGTGGAAAACAGGGCTACCAACAAGCGGAGGCGGAGCGAGCTAGAATCACAAGCGACTCCAGTAGGCCTAGACTTCATCAGCAGCCTCCCCGATGGTATGTTGACAGTCATCATCTCCCTCCTCCCAATCAAATATGGGGCGCGGACAACCGTCCTTTCCCGGCGGTGGCGCCCCCTATGGAACTCCACCTCTCTTGACCTCATCGACACCCACGAGCTCTGCCATGGCTATCGCAAAAGCTTGGATGCATTCTCCAAGATCCTCGGCAGTCACCTTGGCCCAACCTGAGCCCTTAGAACAGGCAAGTTCCATTCCAACGGCAAGGACCAAGCCAAGCTTGATGACTGGTTCCGATCCCCCGCCCTAGATTAGCTCGCGGAGCTCACTTTTGATGATGGGCATATGCGGTCGCTGCCAATGTCAACACTGTGCCTCACGCCCACGCTGTGCGTCGCCAAGTTCAGGAACTGCCATCCCCCATGACTGAAGCACCTCGAGCTCGTCGTTGTCTGCCTCTCAAATGGTGACATGGAGCGCATGCTCCGTGGTTGTACTGCACTCGAGTACCTTCATCTTCAGGTGATCAATGGGTTGAGTACCTTCCATATCACCTCCATGACTCTCCAGACTATTTATGTGTGTTGCTGGTGCGGTAGGAAGATATCACAAGATGTGTACCATGGTATGGTCATTGAGGACACACCTGCACTTGAGAGATTACTTGTAGTTGATCAAGAAAGTCCAACAATCAATGTCATTTCTACGCTGATATTGACATTGGTGGGCTACTCGTCTGAAAAATACTCCAAACTTGTTATTGGATCCACACCCATTCAGGTACAACAGTCGCCTTCCACCTCTCCTTCTACAAATTAACATTATTTCTAATTTTTAAGATGTTTGTTCGTCTATCATTCAGAAAATGATTCCGACAAGCTTGACCCCGAAACTGCGCACAGTGAAGGTCTTGGCAGTAGAATCTATCGGCCCCAACCTGGAGCAAGTTGTCAGTTTCCTGAGATGCTTTCTGTGCCTGGAGAAGCTACATATCGAGGTGATGTTCCTTTCCTGTTAAATGTTAACAGTAAGGGAGTTCAATTTGTGACACCTTTTTCCAAGTTTACATTGACAATGTACTATGATTTCTGAAGGATTCTATTGGAGGATTTCAGTACATACATGTCCCCCCCCCATATTGGTTGCTTGATCCATATGGTTACAACCAATAAGCATTTCTCCTTTGGATTCATCTGTACTAGTTTTCTTAGGGAACTTTTCATCCACTCCAACCTCTTGTGAAGAAGGCTACATTTTTCTAGAATGTATTAAAATGCCCATGTTAATCATGTCAGATCGAAGATGGCATGTTAGTGCATTTTACAAATCCTGCAAACCAAATAGGCCTGTAGTAATGTTCAAAACTGTATGCAGGCACTAACACATCTTCTTCTTTTGCAGATAAGATTAGGCCTAGTGGTGGATAATGTGATACAATATAACAATCACGTCGAATGCCTACATCTGCATCTCTCAGAAATTACTTTGAACTCCTGCTGAGGGACCTTACCAGAGATTATATTCGCCAGGTTCTTTGTTCTCAAAGCAAGGGTGCTGAAGGAAATGAGGTTTGCCCTACATTTATTTCGCAAAAATGAATGGTTTGTTGATTAGCGCCGGCGCCTGCGGCAGAATGGAATAGGCTCCAAAAATGCTGAATTTCATTTTGGTACTTTAGATGACAGGGTAATCGAAAGTCATCGTGCCAACCCCATGCATGACTTTTCAGTGGCTGACCCCTTTGCAAAAATTGCGAGGTTTTGAAACCAGACTTAGAAGTGGTAATATTAGTTTGAACCTCTCTGATATCCATATTCAACGGATCAGGGCGAGCGTTTGCAGCTGATGAGCTGAATTTCATCTCTAATGTCAGTTTGAACCTTGTAATCTTTGAATTTGAGCCATATAACTCTGGAATTTGAACCTTGTAATATTTCAAGCTTTTGTGGTACAATCGTTGAAATGGCATCGTATGAGACTCGTATATTGGTAGCACTATTTTGACCTTAATATGCAACGGTCTTAGATTTTACTAACCATTCTCAAATCTGTTTACCTTGTTGATCTCACAGCACACGATCTATATAACTAACTCGACTATGATCTTCGACATTATTGCACACAGTTGGTTTCTTCCACCGTGTGCCCTATAGAGCATAGAATTAATTATCGCACTCGAGTGTCCATCATCACCCTTCTGTGTAACTTTGACCTCATCACCCACGGGTAAACTTATGACCGAAGTCATTCCACACACTTTGTTTTTACGTTGTTTACCAATAAACGCCCATGATTTGTCCCTCTTCTAGCCGACGCGTGGCCAAACTAGCCGGGCGGGAAGCTTGCACGGTAAACTGCGTGGTAGTGTGGGAACAGGCTCACTGACGAGACATTTGGTGCCTCTTCGAGCCCACGCGTGCGGTGCGGTGTTGTCAAGCGTGCACTAGAATCCTCTGCAAAGAACGCCGTGACAAGACGTGACGATTACAGGCCGACCGGTCCCCATTTATTACAGCGGCCATTTAACCCTTGTGTCTCTTCAACCTTTCGATCGCGCCCTACCATTGCAAGATGCACACCCACCACGAGAAATTCCTAGAGGTTATCCTGCGTGGCTCTGATGGCGCTCCGAGCTGCTGCCGACGACGAGCAGTAGTTCACCATGCGTGCCGTGGTGGACACCCACAAAAGGTTCATGGACCTCTCGATGGTGTACATCAATGACCGGTCTGGGTGGAGCACTCCATCCATATCATGGAGTTGTTGCTTGCCGAGGAGAAGTACAAGGTGGTCGGGTTCGACCTCCAGTACACCGACGCTCGTGCCGGGTCTCGTTCCAAGGTCACTGTCGCCCAGATGTGCGTGCGCCACCGCGTACTTGTCTACCACTACTGCCTGGCCACAAGGCCTTGCGAGCATTTCGCTAGGTTTGTCAATAGCCCCCACTACATGTTCGCTATGGTGGACATCACCAACGATGTAAAGGCGCTCGAGAATTCGGGCATCCTGCTAGAATCTTGTCGACATCTAGGGCCAATACAAGATCTGGGGCAGCAAGGAGCATGAGAAGGACCCACTGGTTCACCTCGCCGAGGCCATCATCGACCCCTACTACAGAGACATGAAGGATTTGTGCAACAAGGACAAGCGTGCCTGGCACTCGACCTGGATGGAGAAACTTGACAAAGCTCACGCCGTGTACGCGGCCAAGGAGGCATACATGGGCTACGACATGTACAGGCGGATCGTTGACATGAGGAAGTGCCTCCTTCCCCAAAACGTCCAGGGATCTAGCCGGAAGCAGAGCAATGGCAAGCATCATCGCAACAATAAGTAGATGATTAGATCCTCATTTCTCCTACTTTAGTATGCATGTAATTGCTTACTTTGGTGTGTGGAAATGTTATGTGTGTAGTCACTTGTGTAATTGTATGCTTAATATGGTTATGCAATGCTGTCTTTTTAAGTATATATGTTGATGCTCTGTAGATAGAGTGTAGATGTTGTGCGGACAAAGAAAATCACATCGCACACGGACTAAACAATGGAACTCGTCGGTGATGTTTTGATCAATCACTCACAATTGTATACCAACGATCGTTTGCTCACAACACACATGGCTTGTTAGCAGTAATCGTCTGTGTTGTTATCGGTCTTCGCACATGTTTCCGATTACAAACCTGTTTGCCGCGTATCACACACATCTTGTAAAGTTGAACCGTTTCTGTTCTTTTGTCTCAACGCAAACAGATCATCCGAGTGAACCGCATGACGTATATCGCACACACCTTGATCTGGCTAACCGTTTCTTTTTTGTTGCCTAATCACAAACAGTTCATCCGAGTGAACAGTATACTGTATATCGCACACGCCTTCATCTGGCTGCCCATTTCTTTTGTTCCTCCTCATTGCAAACAGTTAATTGAACTGAACCATATGCCCTGCATCGCACACGCAACTAAAATCTGAATTGTGTTTGATGCATCCTCCATCGCAAACGTTTTGCACCTTTTTATGGTTATTTTACACCACCGTTTGCGATTATTGCATCGCACACAGTTTCGTTGAAGGGACTCTGATCGTAGTGTCGCGTTAGCAGTATCCTACAATAGTGTTAGAGTTAGTTTCTAGATCATCACTAACCCTCAACTAACTACATCCAAAGAGGTGTTTGGATGACAGGGTTAGATTGACAATAAATGCACTAGGAGAACTAGCTCCAATTAGCGCCTCATGGGTTGGATAGTTTTTTTGGGTGGATTAGATGCAACTAGGTCAAAATAGCCCTCATGTTTAGATATACTTTAGGGCTATTTGAGCCTGAACTAGCTCAAACTAACCGTAACCCATGCATACAACAGCAGTTAATCAGCCGATAATTTGTAAGAATGCAATAAACTCCTTCCCGCCCATAATATAAGATGTTAATTCATCTAATATGTGAGTATATTGGATGTTATAAGATATTATAAAAGAGTGTTGTACTACATCATTGTGCAATTGTTGTTTAGCTTCAAATATTAACTTGGTGCTTTTATGTACATATATCATTGGTAAAGATCCGCGCTTCGACCCTTTCTGCATATTGGGGCAATGAGATATCGATGAACTAGCATCAAGTGAGGAAGCTGATAAAGATTGTTGGTAAAATGGGTCAAAAGATGGCAATTAAACTATTTGTTTACACTTTATCCAAGACAACAGCGAACCGCGGGATGGTAAGTAAGAACTATGCAACCTTCTTTTTACTGCCCATAATGAGTTGTGTTAGATGATAATCTCCGAATATTTTTTATTTGCAGTGATTGCCAAAGTAGTTTACTCAAGATTACCTCTCAAACTACATGATTGGTGGGCATGCAAAGGTTAAAGTATTTCTACTAGAACACGATGATTATCTAGATCTTTTCATCAAGCGTGTGAAGGATGGTCGGTTGGCCATCACAAGGGGTTGGACTAGAGTCGTGTGTGCCTTCTACATGGAGGAGGGCACAATATGGGCATTCCGCTTCACCTTGTTCAGCAACCAGAATGTATATCGCATCTTTATTTACCGTCTTTAATAGTACAAGTATACAACTATGGTTCATCATTCTTTATTTGGTTCTTATGTAATTCTTGAACCTATGTACCTATGAATCGAATAATGCATTAGTTGTTTGAACCTGATGGATATGAATAAAGCTACATCATACATTCAAATTCAAATCGAAATACAGTACAATTTGAAATAGTAGTAATTAAATTACAGTGAAATTACGCCCTCCAGGTCGTTACGACACACATGGTTAGTAAAACACAAACGTTTGTGATATACACCATAACCCGACACGGTTCACAGAGAGGAAATGTGTGCAAGCATGCACAGAATTGTTGATTGCAAAGCGTGTGCGATGTCAGATAATATCACAAACAGTGCAGACAAACTAAACGTTTGTGTTAGTTGCCTTATGGTACACGATTCGCAACCATGAACTGTTTTTGATGAAGTATGCCTCGTAAACGTTGCACCACAGAATAGTGTGTGCAATAGTTGTCATGTACGACGATGTTACGACGGACCGATGTTTCGTAATCCTGTCCGACACTCGTACCACGATAGCTAATCTTCTTAATTAGTTATCACAAACTGCTTGGGAAAAGCGAATGTTTGTGATTGTATGCTTATCATACACGTTCTATAATAGTGAATTGTTTTGTGATGGGTCGTGCATTGTAAACGTAGCACCACAAAATACCGTCTGCGATGGCAATGCGAGCACAAATGAGTAGGAGTATTGTACACGGATCTTGGCTCCCTATCCCCGATGGTTTCTAGGTCATGTGGGAAGGACCCCCTATCGCCCACACTCACTTGGCGACGGTTCCAAATGCCGTCATGGAAAGGGGTTAAAAAACATTTGTATAGCACTGACGCGTACCAGTGACACCAAATGGGCTGTAGTTCTTAATAATAAAATTTGCATGGTAGTGACAGATTTGGATTCTGACATTTGGGACCCACGAGGAAAAAGCCTATCTAAGGTGGTGTCGACTTGGCCGTAAACATTGAGAAACTTCGTTTTAAAATTACTTCTACACTTTGTCATGAATTTACGGAACTCAAAATATATGACAATGTGATGATGTTTTGATGTGTTGTTGTTTACGAGAAAGTGATGTTGTTTATTGAATATTTTGTTGCTTTAAAATGTGTGTTGTTGTTATAATATATTATTGTTTATAGATTATAATTACATGTCCTTTTTTATGACTATGAGTTGTTCAAAATGATGCTTTGCAAACAAGGGTAATTTTACCCATGGGTAGCCATCTACCCTGTCGGGTAACGGGTATTAGAAAAAATTATACCCATCGACAGGTATGGGTAAGGGTGATGGGTAAGCTCAATGAAGACAGGTAAGGGTATGGGGTGGCTCCACCCGTACCCAAACCCTGCGGGTGCCATCCCTACCGGGGGCCATAGATTTCACTAGTGGCTTCTCTCGAGAAAATAGCATATGCTGGGTAAACAAATTACTGTTGGGAAATTGATAGAAGAACAAATAATTATGACGATATCCAAGGCAATGATCATGTATATAGGCATCACGTCCAATATTAGTAGACCCAAACGATTCTACATCTACTACTATTACTCCACACATCGACCGCTATCCAGCATGCATCTAGTGTATTAAGTTCATGGAGAAACGAAGCAATGCAATAAGAACGATGACATGATGTAGACAAGATCTATTCATGTAGGAATAGACCCCATCTTTTTATCCTTAATAGCAATGATACATGTGTGCCTCGCTACCCCATCTGTCACTGGGTGAGGACACCGCAAGATCGCACCCATCACAAAGCACCTCTTCCCATTGAAAGAAAAATCAATCTAGTTGGCCTAACTAGACCAAAGATTCGGAGAAGAAATACAAGGCTATAAATAATCATGCATATAAGAGATCAAAGAAGACTCAAATAATATTCATGGATATAGATATGATCATAAACTTGATTTTCATCGGATCCCAACAAACACACCGCAAAAAGTCATCGCGTCAAATAGATCTCCAAGAGACCATTGTATTGAGAATCAAAAAGAGAGAACGAGCCATCTAGCTACTGCCTACGGACCCGTAGGACTATAGTGAACTACTCACGCATAATCGGAGAGGCACCAATGAGGATGATGAACCCCTCCATGATCGTGTTCCCCTCCGGCAAGGTGCCAAAATAGGGCTCTAGATTGGTTCTCGTGGTTCTGGAACTTGTGGCGGTTGGAATTGTGTTTCGTCGACTCCCCTAGGGTTTCTAGAATATTTGGGTATTTATAGAGCTGAGAGGTGGTGGAGGAGGCCCTCGTGGGCCCCACAACCCATCAGGGCATGCCTGGCCCTCCTGGTACGCCCTAGTGTCTTGTGGGCCCCACGGGCCTCCCCTCTGGTGCTTCCTTGGCCCCCAAGTTGTCTTTTGGTCCAAAAAAATTTCCAAAAAGTTTCACTGCGTTTGGACTCTATTTGGTACTAATATTCCGCGAAGTAAAAAACAAGCGAAAAACAGCAACTGACTGGGCACTATGTCAATAGGTTAGTCCCAAAAAATGATGTAAAGTTGCTATAAAATGATTGTAAAACATCCAAGAATGATAATATAACAGCATAGAACAATCAAAAATTATAGATACGTTGGAGACGTATCAGCCCACAAGACACATGGCTTATTAGCAGAAACGGTCTTTGTTATTATCGGTCTTCGCACACATTTCTGATTACGGACCTGTTTGCCGCGTATCACACACATCTTGTTAAGTTGAACCATTTCTGTTGTGTTGCCTCATCGCAAACAGTTCATCCCAGTGAACTGTATGTCATCTGTCGCACACACCTTGATCTGCCTGATCATTTTTCTTGTGTTGCCTAATCACAAATAGTTCTTCCGGGTGAACTATATACCACATATCACACACATTCATCTCGCCGGCCGTTTTTGTTGTTATGCTCATCGCAAACAGTCCATTTGAGTGAACTGTATGTCACACATCGCACACGGAACTATGATTGGAATCATGTTTGATGTCTCCTCCATCGCAAATGGTTCTTATCATTTTTGACGGTTTTATTACAACACCATTTGCGATTAATGCACTGCATAGAGTTTCATCAAAGGCTCTCTTCTACCTCTTGAGCTTGCGTTGGATTTCCCCGAAGAGGAAGGGATGATGCAGCAGAGTAGCATAAGTATTTCCCTTAGTTTTTGAGAACAAGGTATCAATCCAGTAGGAGGCCACGCTCAAGTCCCTCATACTTGCACAAAACGATAGCTACTCACAACCAACGCGATTAGGGGTTGTCAATCCCTTCACGGTCACTTACGAGAGTGAGATCTGATAGATATAATATTTTTGGTATTTTTGGTAGGGAGATGCAAAGTGAAAAGTAAAAGGCAAAGTAAAAAAGCAAAGCAAGATTAAAGTGATGGAGATTTATATGATGAGAATAGACCCGGGGGCCATAGGTTTCACTAGTGGCTTCTCTCAAGAGCATAAGTATTCTACGGTGGGTGAATAAATTACTGTTGAGCAATTGACAGAACTGAGCATAGTTATGAGAATATCTAGGCATGATCATGTATATAGGCATCATGGTCGTGACAAGTAGACCGAAACGATTCTACATCTACTACTATTACTCCACTCATCGACCGCTAGCCATCATGCATCTAGAGTATTAAGTTAAAAACAGAGTAACGCCTTAAGCAAGATGACATGATGTAGAGAGATAAATTCATGCAATATGAAATAAACCCCATCTTGTTATCCTCGATGGCAATGATGCAATATGTGCCTTGCTGCCCCTTTTGTCACTGGGAAAGGACACCGCAAAATTGAACCCAAAGCTAAGCACTTCTCCCATAGCAAGAACTACCAATCTAGTTGGCCAAACCAAATGGATAATTTGAAGACACTTGCAAAGATAACCAATCATACATAAAAGAATTCAGAGAAGATTCAAATATTATTCATAGATAGACTTGATCATAAACCCACAATTCATTGGTCTCAACAAACACACCGCAAAAAGAAGATTACATCGAATAGATCTCCACAAGAGAGGGGGAGAACTTTGTATTGAGATCCAAAAAGAGAGAAGAATCCATCTAGCTACTAACTATGGACCCGAAGGTCTGAGGTAAACTACTCACACTTCATCGGAGGGGCTATGATGATGTAGAAGCCCTCCATGATGACGGCCCTCTCCGGTGGAGCTCCGGAACAAGCCCTAAGATGGGATCTCGTGGATACAGAAAGTTGCCGCGGTGGAATTAGTTTTTTGGCTCCTGTTCTGATCGTTTGGGGGTACGTAGGTATATATAGGAGGAAGGAGTACGTCGATGGAGCACTGAGGGGCCCACGAGGCAGGGGCACGCCCTAGGGGGGCCCACCCTCGTGACCGCCTCTCTAATGCCTTGGCATAGGGTCCAAGTCTCCTGGATCACGTTCGGTGAGAAAATCACGTTCCCGAAGGTTTCATTCCGTTTGGACTCCGTTTGATATCCCGTTTCTTCAAAACACTGAAATAGGCAAAAAACAGCAATTCTGGGTTGGGCCTCCGGTTAATAGGTTAGTCCCAAAATAATACAAAAGTGGAAAATAAAGCCAAATATAGTCCAAAACAGTAGATAATATAGCATGGAGCAATCAAAAATTATAGATACGTTGGACACGTATCAGGCATCCCCAAGCTTAATTCCTGCTCGTCCTCAAGTAGGTAAATGATAAAAAGAGAATTTTTGATGCGGAGTGCTACCTGGCATAATTTCAATGCAAATCTTCTTAATTGTGATATGAATATTCAGATTCGAAAGATTCAAATCAAAAGTTTATATTGACATAAAAATAATAATACTTCAAGCATACTAACAAAGCAATTATGTCTTCTCAAAATAACATGGCCAAAGAAAGTTATCCCTACAAAATCATATAGTCTAGCTATGCTCTATCTTCACCACACAAAGTATTTAAATCATCCACAACCCCGATGACAAGCCAAGCAATTGTTTCATACTCTAACTTTTTCAATCTTCACGCAATACATGAGCGTGAGCCATGGATATAGCACTATAGGTGGAATAGAATGGTGGTTGTGGAGAAGACAAAAAGGAGAAGATAGTCTCACATCAACTAGGCATATCAACGGGCTATGGAGATGCCCATCAATAGATATCAATGTGAGTGAGTAGGGATTGTCATGCAACGGATGCACTAGAGCTATAAGTATAGGAAAGCTCAAAAAAGAAACTAAGTGGGTGTGCGTCCAACTTGCTTGCTCATGAAGACCTAGGGCAATTTGAGGCAGCCCATCATTGGAATATACAAGCCAAGTTCTATAATGAAAGATTCCCACTAGTATATGAAAGTGATAACATGAGAGACTCTCTACTATGAAGATCATGGTGCTACTTTGAAGCACAAGTGTGGTAAAAGGATAGTAACATTGTCCCTTCTCTCTTTTTCTCTCATTTTTTATTATTTGGGCCTTTTCTCCCTTTTTTATGGCCTATTTTTATTTGGGCTTCTTTAGCCTCTCTTTTTTCGTCCGGAGTCTCATCCCGACTTATGGGGGAACCATAGTATCCATCATTCTTTCCTCACTTGGGACAATGCTCTAATAATGATGATCATAACACTTTTATTTTTCTTACAACTCGATACTTAGAACAAAATATGACTCTATATGAATGCATCCGGCGGTGTACCGGGATATGCAATATGACAATGATGGAGTGTGTCATAATAAACGGAACGGTGGAAAGTTGCATGGCAATATATCTCGGAATGGCTATGGAAATGCCATAATAGGTAGGTATGGTGGCTGTTTTGAGGAAGGTATATGGTAGGTGTATGATACCGGCGAAAATGCGCGGTATTAGAGAGGCTAGCAAAGGTGGAAGGGTGAGAGTGCGTATAATCCATGGACTCAACATTAGTCATAAAGAACTCATATACTTATTGCAAAAATCTAGAAGTTATCAAAGCAAAGTATTACGCGCATGCTCCTAGGGGGGATAGATTGGTAGGAAAAGACCATCGCTCGTCCCCGACCGCCACTCATAAGGAAGACAATCAATAAATAAATCATGCTCCGACTTCATCACATAACGGTTCACCATACGTGCATGTTACGGGAATCACAAACTTTAACACAAGTATTCTTTAAATTCACAACTACTCAACTAGCATGACTTTAATATTATCACCTCCATATCTCAAAACAATTATCATGTTTCAATCTTTTCTTAGTATTCAACACACTCAAAAGAAAGTTTCACAAATCTTGAATACCAAGCATATTATTATTAAGCAAATTACCATGCTATTAAGAGACTCTCAAAATAATTTAAGTGAAGCATGAGAGATCAATAGTTTCTTTAAAATAAATCCACCACCGAGCTCTAAAAGATCTAAGTGAAGCACATAGAGCAAAATTATAACTCTCAAAAGATATAAGTGAAGCACATAGAGCAAAACTACATAGCTCAAAAGATATAAGTGAAGCACATAGAATATTCTATCAAATTTTAATTCATGTATGGCTCTCTCAAAAGGTGTGTACAGCAAGGATGATTGTGGCATACTAAAACACAAATACAAAAATAATACAAGACGCTCCAAGCAAAACACATATCATGTTGGTGAATAAAAATATAGCTCTAAGTAAATTACCGATGAAAGTGGACGAAAGAGGGGATGCCTTATGGGGCATCCCCAAGCTTTGACTTTTTGGTGTCCTTGGATTATATTAGGGGTTCCATGGGAATCCCCAAGCTTAGGCTCTTGCCACTCCTTGTTCCATAATCCATCACAAGAATTCACCCAAAACTTGAAAACTTCACAACACAAAACTTAAAGTAGAAAACTCGTGAGCTCCGTTAGCGAAAGAAAACAAAAGACCACTTCAAGGTACTGTAATGAACTCATTCTTTATTTATATTGGTGTTAAACCTACTGTATTCCAACTTCTCTATGGATTATAAACTATTTTACTAACCATAGATTCATCAAAATAAGCAAACAACACACGAAAAACAGAATCTGTCAAAAACAGAACAGTCTGTAGTAATCTGTAGCTATCGCAAGATCTGGAACCCCAAAAATTCTAAAATAAATTTCTGAAAGTGAGTAATTTATCTATTAATCATCTGCAAAAATAATTAACTAAATATAACTCTTAAAATAAAAATGGCAGCAGTTCTCGTGAGTGCTAAAGTTTCTGTTTTTTACAGCAAGTTCAACAAGACTTTCCCCAAGTCTTCCCAACGGTTCTACTTGGCACAAACACTAATTAAACACAAAAAACACAACCAAAACATAGTCTAAATAATTTATTTATTTAATAACAGCAAGGAAAAATATTGTGTTATCTCCCAACAAGCGCTTTTCTTTAAAGCCTTATAGCTAGGCATTGGTAATTTTAATGATGCTCACAAGAAAGACAAGAATTGAAGCACAAAAGGAGCATCATAAAGCATGTGAAAAACACATCTAAGTCTAACATACTTCCTATGCATAGGCATATTAAAGGCAAACAAATTAGCATAGCAAGCAAAAACTAGCATATGCAAGGAAGCGGAAAGAAATAATAGCAATCTCAACATAACGAGAGGTAATTTAGTAACATAAAAAATTTCTACCACCATATTTTCCTCTCTCGTAATAATTATATGTAGGATCATAAGCAAATTCAAAAAAATAGCTATCACATAAAATATTTTCAACACGATCCACATGCATGCAAAGTTGACACTCTTTCAAAATAGTGGGATTAACATTAACTAAAGTCATGACCTTTCCAGACCCACTTTTATCAAAAATTTCATAAGATTGATCAATCTCCAAATTTGTGGGATCTAAAGTTGATACTCTTCCAAACCCACTTTCAGTAATATTGCAAACACTATTATCAATCTCATATTCATCATGGGACTTAAATAAAATTTCAATATCATAAGAAGAATCACCCCAATCATGATCATTGCAACAAGTAGAGGACATAGCAAAACTAGCATCCCCAAGCTTAGGGTTTTGCATCTTATTAGCACAATTGATATCAATAGAATTTATAATAAAATCATTGCAATCATGCTTTTTATTCAAAGATCTATCATGAGTCACTTCATAAAGCACTTCATCACGATTTTCAGATTTACGGATTTCAGGCAAAAGCTTATAAAGATAATCTAGTGCATCCAAATCACTAGGAATTGGTTCATCATAATTGGATCTCTTAAAAAGATTAGCAAGCGGATGAGGATCCATAGATCTTAGGTTCTCTATTTAGTAATAAATAAACAACTATTCCAACCATACGAGCAAACAAAAAGGCAAGCGGAAAAGAGAGGGTGAAAGAGAGAGAGAGAGAGAGAGAGAGAGAGAGAGATAGAGGGCGAATAAAACGACAAGGGTGAAGTGGGGGAGAGGAAAACGAGAGGCAAATGGCAAATAATGTAATGCGAGAGATAGGGATTGTGATGGGTACTTGGTATGTTGACTTTTTGCATAGACTCCCCGGCAACGGCGCCAGAAATGGCTCGTTGTCGGGAGTCAGATCTTGACTTGCGCGAACCTCCCCGACAACGGCGCCAGAAATCCTTCTTGCTACCTCTTGAGCTTGCGTCGGATTTCCCCGAAGAGGAAGGGATGATGCAGCAGGGTAGCGTAAGTATTTCCCTCAGTTTTTGAGAACCAAGGTATCAATCCAGTAGGAGGCCACGCTCAAGTCCCTCGTACCTGCACAAAACGATAGCTACTCGCAACCAACGTGATTAGGGGTTGTCAATCCCTTCACGATCACTTATGAGAGTGAGATCTGATAGATATAATATTTTTGGTATTTTTGGTATAGAGATGCAAAGTGAAAAGTAAAAGGCAAAGTAAAAAAGCAAAGCAAGATTAAAGTGATGGAGATTGATATGATGAGAATAGACCCGGGGGCCATAGGTTTCACTAGTGGCTTCTCTCAAGAGCATAAGTATTCTATGGTGGGTGAATAAATTACTGTTGAGCAATTGACAGAATTGAGCATAGTTATGAGAATATCTAGGCATGATCATGTATATAGGCATCACGTCCATGACAAGTAGACCGAAATGATTCTGCATCTACTACTATTACTCCACTCATCGACCGCTATCCAGCATGCATCTAGAGTATTAAGTTAAAAACAGAGTAACGCCTTAAGCAAGATGACATGATGTAGAGAGATAAATTCATGCAATATGAAATAAACCCCATCTTGTTATCCTTGATGGCAACGATGCAATACGTGCCTTGTTGCCCCTTCTGTCACCGGGAAAGGACACCACAAGATCGAACCCAAATCTAAGCACTTCTCCCATGGCAAGAACTACCAATCTAGTTGGCCAAACCAAACGGATAATTCGAAGACACTTGCAAAGATAACCAATCATACATAAAAGAATTCAGAGAAGATTCAAATATTATTCATAGATAGACTTGATCATAAACCCACAATTCATCGGTCTCAACAAACACACCGCAAAAAGAAGATTACATCGAATAGATCTCCACAAGAGAGGGGGAGAACTTTGTATTGAGATCCAAAAAGAGAGAATAAGCCATCTAGCTACTAACTATGGACCCGAAGGTCCGAGGTAAACTACTCACACTTCATCGGAGGGGCTATGATGATGTACAAGCCCTCCGTGATGACGGCCCTCTCCGGCGGAGCTCTGGAACAAGCCCCAAGATGGGATCTCGTGGACACAGAAAGTTGCGGCGGTGGAATTAGGTTTTTGGCTCCTATTCTGATTGTTTGGGGGTACGTAGGTATATATAGGAGGAAGGAGTACGTCGGTGGAGCACCAAGGGGCCCACGAGGCAGGGGGCGCGCCCTAGGGGGGGCGCCCCCACCCTCGTGACTGCCTCTCTGATGCCTTGGCGTAGGGTCCAAGTCTCCTGGATCACGTTCGGTGAGAAAATCACGTTCCCAAAGGTTTTATTCCGTTTGGACTCCGTTTGATATTCAGTTTCTTCGAAACACTGAAATAGGCAAAAAACAGCAATTCTGGGCTGGGCCTCCGGTTAATAGGTTAGTCCCAAAAATAATAAAGAAGTGGAAAATAAAGCCCAATATAGTCCAAAACAGTAGATAATATAGCATGGAGCAATAAAAATTATAGATACGTTGGAGACGTATCAGTCTCTGATTGTAGTGTTGCGTTAGTAGCATCCTGCAGTGGTGATATATGACACTTGACAACCAACCTTCTCCTATATTCTCAAGAACACAAGGAACTACTGACAGCACATCATGGTGAACATATTAAGTATGGTGATGATGATTGTAACAACCTAAAGGTAATGATCCTTTACCAATAAACATAAGGCATCAACTATCAATACAATAATTAACACCAACAGGTGGTCCCAATAATCCAATCACACTCAATTGTACAGAAGTTGGTTAGATGGGAATGGGGGTGGTGATGATGATGATGGAGATGGTGAGGATGAATTTGATGAAGGTGTTCCCCTTGATGCACTAGAGTTGGTGATGATGATTGCTTCAAAGTCACCACTCAGAAGGGTATATCAGGCTAGAAAACAGCCCTCCTGAGGAAGAACCAGGTTTCATCCTCGTAGCAACGGTAAAAAAATCAACGAAAAATGGGTATGGCCAAATCACCTTGGGAACAACCATAATAGGCTTGTGGGTCTATAGGGGTGCCCGTGGGACCTAGGCACGGGTAACAGTTCACATTCCAACAAAGCTTTGTTCACCATTTGCAGTGAACTAATTAACACAACCTCGTAATCAACTCACACCACCAATGGTTGCTAAATGAATTATCGATCACCAATGGCTAATACCCTGCTAGCTTCTTCCACTTGATCATGATGAATTAATAAGCTACCTCACCTACAATCTATTTAATATCACTGTGATGAATTTTCCAGGATCACTAGGAGACCGCTAAATTGTAAGTTTAGGCCACTGTACTAACTTCACCTTCACCTTCGCTGCTTTACTTCTTTAGCTCCAACTGGCTTCAATTTGCATCTCAATTACTTGTTGTATTAGCTCAACATACAAATTAATAAAACATATCATTATCATCATAAATAAACGAGGGTGGGCTCCTAGAACCCCATGGCCCACCTGTCTGCCTCCCTTTGGCTCCTGGCCTCTTTTGGTCCCAAACTCCGTAAACTATCTAGCACCGTACTTTCTTCACGAAGGTCCAAATTCCCTCATGACAACATCTCTAGGAATTAAACCTTAAATTCTCTGCATTATAAGATAAACACAATTAAATTGATGCAAAGATGACTAAAATAGTGCTACTTCTTAAGCTTGCGTTGGTTTTTCCCTTGAAGAGGAAAGGGTGATGCAGCAAAGTAGAGATAAGTATGTCCCTCAGTTAGAGAACCAAGATATCAATCCAGTAGGAGGTACAAGCAAGTCCCCAATCTATGCAGCTGCACAAACAATCAAACACTTGTGCCCAACGCGATAAAGGGGTTGTCAATCCCTTCACGGTCAATTGCAAAGGTGAGATCTGATATAGATAGATAAAACTAAATAAAAGATAACTAAATATTTTTGGGTTTTTTGGTTTATAGATCTGAAAATAAAAGATTGCAAAATAGTAGATCGGAAACATATATGATAGAAATTAGACCCGGGGGCCATAGGTTTCACGAGAGGCTTCTCTCATGAAGGCAAACAATACGGTGGGTGAACAAATTACTGTCGAGCACTTGATAGAAAAGCGCAAAGTTATGACGATATCCAAGGCAATGATTATGCATATAGGCATCACGTCCGTGTTAACTAGACCAACTCGTGCCTGTATCTACTACTATTACTCCACACATCGACCGCTATCCAGCATGCATCTAGAGTATTAAGTTCATAAAGAACGGAGTAACGCCTTAAGTAAGATGACATGATGTATAGGGATAAATTCAAGCAATATGATGAAAACCCCATATTTTTATCCATGATGGCAACAATACAAATGCGTGCCTCGCTGCCCTACTTTTTCACTGGGCGAGGACACCGCAAGATTGAACCCAAAATTAAGCACCTCTCTAGTTGCAAGAAAACCAATCTAGTTGTCCAAACCAAACCGATAATTCAGAGAGAAATACAAAGATATAAAATCATGCATATAAGAATTCAGAGAACATTCAAATAATATTTACAGATAATCTGATCATATATCCATAATTCATCGGATTTCGACAAACACAACACAAAAGAAGATTACACCAGATAGATCTCCAAGAACATCGAGGAGAACATGGTTTTGAAAATCAAAGGGAGAGAAGAAGCCATCTAGCTACTAGTTATGGACCCGTAGGTCTGAGGTAAACTACTCACGCTTCATCGGAAGGGCAATAGGGTTGATGTAGAAGCCCTCCGTGATCGAATCCCCTTCAACAGATTGCCGGAAAAGTCCCCAAGATGGCATCTCACAGGTATAGAAGGTTGCGACCACCGAAATGTGTTCTCATGGCTTCCCCAGAGGGTTTTGTAATATATGTGAATTTATAGAACGAAGAGGTAGGTCAGGAGATCCCCGAGGGGGCCACAAGGTAGGGGACGCGCAACCTAGGGCGCGCCCTCCACCCTTGCCGCCGCCTCGTGGCTCTTCTGGCTTGGACTCCAAGTCCTTCGGGTGTCTTCTGGTCCAAAAAAAATCATCACAAAGTTTTATTCCGTTTGGACTCTGTTTGATATTCCTTTTCTGTGAAACTCAAAAACAAGAAAAAAAACAGAAACTGGCACTCGGCTCTGGGTTAATGAGTTAGTCCCAAAAATAATATAAAATAACATATTAATGCATATAAAACATCCAAAACAGATAATATAATAGAATGGAACAATAAAAAAGTATAGATACATTGGAGATGTATCAAATAACATAAAATTATAATATTAACTCTCTAAAATTGTAATGCAAAATGTATGTATCAGCTCCACCAAGTTTAGACCTTGCTTGGCCTCAAGCAAAACTTAAACTTGACAAACATGTCCACATGTTTAAAAAGTGAGAGGTCGATAATAAAAAGATACGGGCATGAAGAAATTACAATTTGTAAAATTATTACACCAAGTGGATTTTAAAAATTGCTCGGGGCGATAACAACCTTTGGGATCGACTATTTAAAGCGAAATACTTTTTGAATTGTCCGTTCTTCTCGTCTAAGCCAATGGCTCCCAACCTTGGAATGTGATGCGGAATGATTTTTTTACTTGGGTTCCCGTTTTGACAGAGGGAATGCGAAGGATACTGAATTTTGGTTGTATAAGTGGATCGGCGACACACCTCCATATGCTAGATTCCCTGAGCTCTTCATTATTGCTTCCGATCCTGATATCCTTGTTAGCGATGTTTTCCTCAATGGCTAGACCAACTTAGCATTTATGTGTAACTTACCTACTCGCGAGCTCGTTGTCTAGGAAGCCTTGCAAACATTAGTTGTGGGAGTTTCACTTTCTGCAAAAAGGATACCGTTCGATGGTACCTGAAAGCATCGGGTGCCTTCTCGGTCAAATCTCTCTACACCAAACTGATCCAGGGCCCTCGGGTTAGATATGCTAAAGCCCTGTGGGCGATGAGAGTTCCACTCAAAGTGTGTATATTCCTCTGGCAAGCTTCGCTAGACTGCCTCCCATCTGTGAGCAATCTTTCGAAACACCCAAAGTCTAGGAAATGATGTTGTGCCTTTTGTGCTAGCCGGGAAGATACCAACCACATTCTTTTTCAATGCGCTCCTGCAAAATTCCTTTGGAGTTGCGTCAGGGATAGTTTTGGAGCGTCTTGGGTGCCGAATTCCATGTCCGAGCAATTAGTCTTGCTGGTCTCCACAAGAGACCAGCAATGTAGGTTGGTTGTGCCCTCTTTTGTGGCTATAGCTTGGGCGCTTTTGACAACTAAATACAAAATACCTATTGAAGGAAAGCTAGTTGCTCACCCAGCTAACTATATTTTTAAATGGCCTCTTTTTTTCCATTTGTGCGCCTCTAGAAAGAGGAAGGACGATAAAGCGACATGCGGAGTTCTGCTCGAGATCAAACGCCTACACACTCTACATAGAAGTGACTCCTCTTGAAGCCTGGTTGTTATTCCTGACGTCTTTTCTTTGGGTTTGGTTTTTTTTGGTAGTCTTTGTTCCATTTCAGCCTTATTGGTAGCTTCAGTTCTTCGGTCAGCTTGGTAAGCTACCTACAAAAATTTGTAAACCTTATAGCATAAGATTTATTTATCATTGGCCTTTGTTGGCTCATTAATTTAAAGCCGGGCGTTTTTTAAGCTTTCTTAAAAAGAATTTATGACGAAAGGAAGCAGTGTCCTGGCCTGGACAAATACTACTGTACGCCTATCATTACATGCATGATGCACCGTCATGATATCCAAGTTCTCAACTGGGTAAGCTTAGGATTCCCCCTAGCAGAATACAACCGTCGGAAGAACAATACCGCTTCACATAATTTTATCCCCATATATACATGCCAGCCTTCTCTCTCCTGCTTACCCTTCCACTTCTCCCTATAACTACCCCTTGCCAACCACGGCACCTCACCTCACCTCACTCCCAGGCAAGTAGCCAAGAAGAGAAGCAAACTAGAAAGAGTGCGCCGGAGCAAGAAACCACGCCATCCATGGAAGACCCCTACACGAGCTTCCTCAAGAACCCCTACTACTACTACTGCACTTCCTCCTTCCCTACCGCTCCCCCCACCCCTCACCTCCCTCCCCCCTTCCCACCTTACGCCGCCCGGTACCCAGCCCTGGCCGCGGCCGCAGCTCCTCACCACCAGTACCCCTCGTTCTTCCAGCATCAGCCGGCGCAGCCCACTCATCACTACAGCACGGCGCCTCCCTCCCCTCCGCTCCGGGAGGCGCTTCCCCTCCTCTCCCTCTCGCCCACGCCCACCGCCCGCCCTCGTGCCGTCCAGCAGCACGACGCCGCCGACTCCGACTCCGACGACGATGACAACGACTGCTGCTACCACCTGCAGCAGGAGGTGGCGGCGGGCTCGAGGACGACCTCTGCGCGCACACCGCTCTTCGCCGACCTCAACTGCGTGCCGTCCTGCTGCGACGACGGCGACGGCGACCCGATGGACGTCGAGGCCTCCTGGTCCACGTCCACGGACGACGCCGCCGTTGCTCTGCGCATCGGCCTGCCGGCCGCGGAAGCTGACCTTCTGTCCGGTCTTTCGGGCAGGGCCGCGGAAGAGGACGAGGAGGAGGAAGATGATTGCAAGCCGGGAGGCGGGCACGAGGAGGTGCCGCTAGGGTTCTCTTCGACGGCGCCGGTCGGGAGGCTGAACAAGGGGCAATACTGGATCCCGACGCCGTCGCAGATCCTCATCGGTCCCACCCAGTTCTCCTGCCCCGTCTGCTTCAAGACATTCAACCGATACAACAACATGCAGGTCAGAATCATTCGCAGCTTCTCTTCTTGAACATCTTGGGCATGTACTAGTAATTTAGTTCATCTAATATACTTGTAACTTGTTGCATTAATCATTGCTCATGATGTGTTGATTGCAAGATGCATGCCATGAATGACTCCATGAAATTGACTTGAGCTGCTGAGAAGAGCATGCATGCACAGTGGCTGACTTTTTGTTTGATTGAACTAGACTGGCATGCCAGAAGCTGCAGCAACTAGCTAGCCATGCATGCATCTTTACGCTTTTCTCTCTTGGGTGTTTGGCTTTTGAGGATGCATTCGAGTGGTGTGTAGTGGAGATCCCAGGGAAGATTTTCTCTTTGTTTAGTTGCCTCCGTGTCTTAGTACAGCCGATCAGTCAATCAGATTACTTTCTACCACTCTCAGTAGGGTAGTACTGAGTACTCCACTGGCTATCCCTGAGTTCCTGACCACTACTCATGATTCATGGCTGATGAGATTTGGCTAGCTGCTGCATGCATGCGTAGGTTGTTTCAGGACAGGCTTTCTCATGTTTCGGAAGCATAAGATTGTGATATTATGGGCTCGATCTGCTGCAAAAATGACAGTCCTGAATGATTCATGCACACTCCTCCCAAGAGCATCAAAGAGACCTGCAGTGTTCTTCCTGTAGTCTACCACAGTGCCACTACCCTGCGGCTCTGCTCTCTTTAAAGAAACAGCACCAACGTACACTCACACACAAGCGAACGAGCTAGCTAGCTGCTCAGATTGCTAGATCACTAGAGCCCTCATTTCCAAAATACATATGCAGCTTTCTCTGCTTGCAAACTGATTGCTACTGCTGCTGTGTGCTGCTGCTGCATGAAGAAAGTCCGGGTTCAGTTTAGTCACAACTCACACACACTTGTATACTCTAAAAAGTCCTCATCAGTCATCACACCAGAAGCATCAGTGCATTCAAGCACGACTAGGGCTTTGCATCTTACTACAACTCCATTGATTATGGCACCACGCCACCCCCAAACACTGCATTAATGTGAAGTACGAAAAAACTACAAGCATATGATATGATCTGAACTTGGTTTTTCTTTGCTCTACTTTAAAGTACTAGTAGTAGATACGCGTCCAAACTCCAAACTAAAATTTAACAGACGACCGGCGTGACTAACTGATTGTTGTGCTTGTGCATTTGCAGATGCACATGTGGGGTCACGGTTCGCAGTACCGGAAGGGCCCCGAGTCGCTGCGCGGGGTGCAGCCGACGGCGATGCTGCGGCTGCCGTGCTACTGCTGCGCGGCCGGGTGCCGGAACAACATCGACCACCCGCGGGCCAAGCCGCTCAAGGACTTCCGCACCCTGCAGACGCACTACAAGCGCAAGCACGGCCTCAAGCCCTTCCTCTGCCGCCGGTGCGGCAAGGCCTTCGCCGTCAAGGGCGACTGGCGCACCCACGAGAAGAACTGTGGCAAGCTCTGGTACTGCCTCTGCGGCTCCGAGTTCAAGCACAAGCGCTCGCTCAAGGACCACGCCCGCGCCTTCGGTCACGGGCACGGCGCCTTCGGGTGCAACGGCGCCGCCGGAGGCGATGGTGGCTTCGACGACGACGACGAGGGCGCCGTCTCCGAGATCGAGCATGACGTCGTCTGCGGCGCCGCCGCGCGGTGACGGGGCTGTCGATCATTCCATCGGTTACTCTTGCCGCCGGCTGGCTCTAGTCAAGCCATGCCACACGCACGAGCAAACACTACACATATACTACTACTACCGCTGCTAGTACTACAGCTAGATAGCTCGTGAGCTTTACCTCTGTGGCTCTTGTTGTCGCCGTTTGTTGTCGTTTTTGCTTTAGTGTTAGGGTTTGTGGAAGTTTTCTTTAGTGTTAGAGTAGTGGTTAGCAGTACTTTCGATCCATCGCTCTGTAAGGTGCTGGGTGATCTCAATCGATCACACCACTAACTGATGGAGCAATAGGTGTGTGTTGTGTCTTGTGTGTCCATGAATTTGGGGTTCATTAAGCATATCTTTAGCATGTTCTGAGCAGTTTTTATTGTAAATATTGGCTATGCATGAACTCGTAAATTAATGTAACGCTGTTATATATGCAGACATCAGCTTTTTTATCTCAAATATATATATCTTGTAAAGAGTAAAGGGGTGTTTGTTTTCAGGGACTTTTTTGTGTAGGGACTAGAAAAAGTCCCTCTTAAAGACTTTTTTACCAAACGGAAGGGACTTTTTAGGGACTAACCTAGGCATTTGGGACTAAATGAAGAAAACTCTCAAGGAGAGTCTTTTTTGGGACTTTTTGGGACTTTTCCAACAATGTCCCTCCATGCATTCAATGGCCCGCTACACCATGGTGTTGTTTGATTGTTATTTTTCTATATACTAGAGGCAACATGGTCATTTAATAACCTCTAGAAAGGGAGTAGGGACTTTTTAGTCCGTGAAAACAAACAGGAAGGAACTTTTTAGGGACTAAAAACTTTTTAGTTGGGACTAGAAAAAATCCTAGGACTTATGAACCAAACATGCCTAAAAAACAATGGCAGGGTAGCAAGGGAGGATGACGACTGGATGTTCTTCCGATGTCATGCATTAATGTCATTTCTGCATGTGGATAATTCCAACCTATCTTTCCTTCTCGAGTCAAGTTTCTACTATATCAACGTACGTACCCTTTTCTGCGCAGGCGTACTGCATGCAACCCAACCTAAACATTTCACAATTTCTATCTAGACACATATTCCAAGAAAGTCTGTGTGTGCCCTAGAAAGAGAAAACATAGAGAGGACACTACTGGGTCTTGGGTTGTTCTATTTCCTTTGAGACAACATTTACAAACGTAAGCTTACCTAATTAACCTAGCTAGGAATACATAAAAGCCCTGGTCGGATTGACTTCCATGCAAAAACAAACGAGTCACAACAAAAATGCTTGCTTTCCCCTAGCTATATGACTTGTTTACGCGAGATCAACTTTTTGGGCGCACTTGAGATTGAGCCGGGAAGATGGCCGACCAAAGTATGCATGCATGTACAGCCAAAGTCTGAGGGATGGAACATCATGCAAGTACATACCATGAGATGTTCGTGTCAAATGATGTGCTTTTGTCACGTTTGGATAGAAAGAAGGATAGGGATGGGCAATTGGGCAGTGAGCTACCTGATGAGCTTTTTTCCCCTTCTCTTTTTGAATATTTATCCTTAAAAATATCTTCTGAAATGATTGAAAGCTTCTACAATTACATCTGCAAGCTTGTAAAGAATGTATTTCCTCTATCAGGCATACGGATACTGGACATTAGTAATTGGTAGGCAAAGAGACACGTAGGAAGGATTACTTATAAAATAAACGGCACGATGCTGTTGAGTTATCCACCGGAAGCTATATATGCAACATAACATAAATGCATTACATTTCAATAAAAAAAATGTACCATACAATAGAACACCGTACCATACCCATGGGAACTGTAGCAGCAGCCATTGGTGAGGTGGAGGAGAGGGACGGTGGATGAAGGGGTGAGGCAGTGCATCGGTGGCCGCCGGATAGTTGCCGTTTTACTTATTGTAGTGAAATATGTGTACAGTCAGATATACGGAAGTAGCTAGAAGGTACACCAACGTATATTTAACTTAAGTAGAGAATCAGGGACAATTTCAAGCAACCGAGCATTTAGCCACAAAATGTCTAAACCTTTTCAATGAATTGGAGATTTGATAATACTTTTACTTAAAGTTTTAAGTCTTCTCAACTGAAAAATATTACATGACCAAAAATAATAATCTGTTACCCCCGCTTGAAGCTCCTTTTGCCCAAAAATGGTATAACATTTTCACCACCCGCTTGAAGCTCCTTTTGCCCAAAAATGGTATAACATTTTGGAGTTCTCACAAGTTTTTACTTCACATTTATTAAAGAACGTGAAGGAAAACAAGAAATATGATGATAAATTGTATAAAATATTTTATGTATGCTAGTTTTTCCCTTCAAATGAGCACATGTATGCTTGTATACGCTACATGTTTCTGTGTACATAAAATAGTATAACTTCGGACAGATTTAGGAAAACTGAATTATGTCAGATATATACCATGGTTTTATATACTTTAGAGAGAAGTGTTATTTTTTCAAGAATCTAGTATTTTGAGAGCATATATTGCTACAGGCCTTGCGGGATATCTAGAAGAAAGAGGAATTGTCGCATCTCTGACCATTAAACACAAAGCTACGGTTGGGTCAAATTTGGGCTTCAGACCTTTTTTGATTATTTGTTAGTTTTCACTTTGCTCGTCACTATCAAGCTCTAGATTTCCTTTTTTGGAAAAGTAGAATGACCCCCTGCCTCTGTATCTGGAAGAGGCATGCGGCCACTTTATTAATTATTCTCGAGGACCTTACAAAATAGAACAACAATATGCCTGAATGCGCCATCTTGGCAACATCTGCCGCTACTCCTATTCAAATGATGAAGGGGTACAAACTGGGCCACATACCCAGACCTCTCACCTAAGCCTAACATCTAAAACCGGAGGCCCCGACCGAGCCATCTACCGGGTTCGGGGCTCAAACAGGTCTGACGCACTCACATGTGTCATCGCCGTCATCTTTCACTGGTCCATCTTCAGAGCTGATTAAGGTGACAACCTTGGCAGGTCCTCCGCCGTCGACGCCACCACGACGCCAAACAACGACCTCCACCTACGCGAGCTTGGCAGGTCCTCTGCCATTGACGCCACCACGACGTCAGCCGACGACCTCCACCTATGCGAGTCCATCTCCAAGCAACCGACGTAAATCCATGCTATGATAGGACCGCACCACCGCCGTCGCCCACCACCCACAAGCGTCACCCAACCCCAAGGTTCCCAAAGCGGTGCCTTCAAGAAGGGAACGGCGCCGTGAGCGCCGCCGCCGCCTAGGGGAAGGTGAAGTGAGGAGATCAATCCACACCGACGCCTCCAAGGAGGGGAACGACGCCATCAGGCGTCGCCGTCGGCATGGCCGGTCATGGCCGGCCATGGATTTCGCCCGAATTAGATCCCCACCACTAGCAGCGCCTTCTGTACAGAACCGGCGACCAAGAGGAAGCGCGGTCCGACCAGGCTGGCCCGCACGCCAAACAGGGAAGGAGGGGAGGCGCCAGACCGCACGCACCGTCCGCCACAGAAGTCGCCACCGGCTGCCAACGACCATCGGATCCCGCCGCCCGCGCGGCCGGGACACCAGATCCACCGCCCGCACGGCTCCTAGCCGGCCGTGCCTTGCCAATGAAGCCGCTGCTCCAGATCCGGAGTTCCCCACGCAAAAGCAGGGCAACCGAGGACCCGCCGCCACCATCCTTGGCGCCCCGAGATTGCCCGGTGGCTGCCTCAAGCGGCGGCAAGGAAGGAAAGAGGGGGGGGGGGGTTGAGGAGAAGGGGCGGCTAGGGTTGGATGGAGGGGCAGCTAGGGGTGAGGACGAGTGCACGCATGTGGCTCTAGATTTCCTTTGGTTGATATCATTTCGCGTTTCAATGTGCTTTCCAGGTTGTGTAGTTTTTGAGAACCAACATGTGACTAGATGATTGGGAGGATGGTTGTACTCTGAGCCCACCAGGATAATGCTAAGACACTTGTGTGACGACTTTGTTAATCTTGAAGCTTAGCATAAGTTGCTTGATTGGTGTTTCTTAAAAAAATATGTATCTAGAAAAACTGACATGTGATTTTTTTTCCTGAGTACGCAAAAGATTTGCATGTCATTGCATTATGATTGGAAAAGAGTATTTACAGGATGGTGTTGCAGCGAAAAACTAAGAGTCCGTCATAACCGGATGCCTCACTCTACCGAAGCCTGACACTAAGCAACCACTCATCGTAACCTACCCCTGCGAGCCACCATCGTCATTGCAAAATTCTCCCTGATCTACTTCATCACTAAGAGCTCCTTGATTCAAAGGATTTGCATAGAAATTTTAGAGGATTAAAATCTTTAGGAATTTTTCCTATGTTGGTTGTTTGATTCATAGGTTTGAATCCTATAAAAAGCTTTTCTAAGGAATTTTTTGTACTACTTTTTATAGGATTTCTAGCATCCATTCAAACCTCTTTGAATGAATCCTTTGTTTTTCCTATGATGCAATCAAACAACCAAAAATCCTATAGGATTGAGATGAGCATGACATTCCAATCCTATATTTTTCCTATTCTCATGTTTTTACAATCCCGCGAATCAAAGAGACCCTAACATGTGATCTTGTAACGCCCCAGCCAAAGCTTCGGGTTCCTGGCCATTATGTCTGACGGGACCTAGGTTGGCTCCACATATCAACACTAGTATTTTCTGTGTATTTTGCCATCACTCATGTGCATTTAGAAAGAACTTTTCAGTTGGCCACTCATCCTCAAATTACCCAAGGTTAAGCATGCTAAAACTAAAGATTCTTTGGAGATTTTTTTTTTCAAAAAGGGGATTACCATGACCTCTGCATCACAAGATGCACACAGTCATATAATTAGAACATGAAACAAGTTACGGTCACCGAGTTCCAGACAATAAACAAATATAAAAAATATGACCACAGCCGGTCAATCTAGATTACATAGCTCATTCCACATAATCTATGAGTGGCTCGCCAAACAAACTGGTTGAACAAACCCTACGCAACCGATTCCAGCTGGCTGCACCCAGAGGCCATAAGCGCCCGTGTGTGCACATGATGCAGCGATGACCACATACATATCGAAGTCGTAGCCCTGTAGGTAGCATGTAAAAAAATTAGGAATAGTCGATCTATTAAAAGCATGATCATTCCAGCAATTGCACATTTCACATAGAATGGACCAAACTCCCACATGGATTTGACCCTTCAGTTTATAATAAATATCATGTGACCATTTTCCAAACAAATTTGGAATACTTGTTGGAGGTGCTAAAATTTATATAATATGAATCAAACGCTAGATCAATGTAGTAGATGGACATGGCATGAATAAATGATATATTATCTCCTCCTGATCACAAAAAAAACATTTTTTGCTGCCGTGCCAGAACGCTTATCAAGGTTATCTTTGGTAAGGACTACCTCCCCGTGTAAACACCACATGAAAACTTTGATCTTGAAAGGAATCTTAGTTTTTCAAATATGTTTTCTGCGGACAATGAATCTATGAAATCCGCATATATAGACTTCACAGTGAAGATACCATTAGTGGTTAATCTCCATTGGAACGAATATGACATCTGAGTTAGGTTAATCAACATCAACATGGAAACCAAATGGATCTAGTTAGTCCATTTATCACCCAGTAAAGCCCTACATAATTGGATCTTCAAAGGGCTAGCCCCAAGGATAGAGGCCACCAAAAATACTATACAAGGTCGAGTATTGTAGAGCTAGTGAAGTGTCACCTAACCATGTAGCTTTCCAAAAATCGTCGATTGACCATCAGCAACCTTAAAGGTACATCTCTTAAAAAAGGGTGACTTGACCATCATCAAGCCCCTCCAAAACGGCGAATCGGTAGGCTTAATATCTACTTGAGATAATGTCTTGGAGTTCAGGTATTTTTTATGTATAGTAACTCTTTCCAAACACTTTCCTCGTTAAGTAGCTTATACATTCATTTGCAGAGTAAGCACTTGTTTTTTATTTCGAGGTTTTCAATGCCCAACCCGCCTTGATCCTTAGGCTAAACAAAATATCCCATTTAGCAAGTCTGAACTTGCGCCTCTGCTCCTCACATTGCCAAGAGAACCTCAATCTGTAAAATTCTAACCTTTTCAACACCCCTTTAGGTATCTCGAAATTAAAAGGATAGCATGAACATCAGCAAACTAGTAAGGACAACATTGATGATGGTAAAGTCGTACTCCATATGGCAACAAGTTAGCCTTCCAACAGCCGAGCTTCTTTTCAAAATTGTCTTCAATAATTTTACATTCCTTGTTAGTGAGCTTACGGTGCTGAATAGGAATCCCCAGATATGTAAATGGAAGGGATCCCACCTCACAGCCAAACAGTTGCCTCTTCTGACTCTCCTCTTCTTTGGCCTTGCCAGAACAGAAGAGCAAATTTTTGTGAAAATTAATTTTGAGACCCGAAGGTTGTTTGAAAAGACACGAGATCAACTTCATATAAATTGCTTTTTGAAGAGCATATTCCATAAAAATGATAGTGTCATCTGCGTACTGGATAGCACCACTTTACTTTGTTCTAGCCCTTTTCAAAGTTTACCTAAAGATAACACCATCAAGTTTCCTCTCATGGATAGTCTCATGAAGGAGAACCACTCCCTCCAGAATATTGTGACCAGGCATAAATGCAGTCTACGTTGGGGTTAAGGTTCTTTGGAGATGAGCTTCGGAAAATAAATGTACGGCTGATTGACACGAGTGTTCTGTCATTTCGGTCATTCCTGTTAAATCAAGATATCAAGAGACAAGTACCTTACTAATTCCCATTGGATACAGATGTTCATTGCGCCTTCCTCCGTAATACATTACCTTTGCTTTGAAAAGATAAATAAAATTCATACTGGAATACAACACATTTATTTATTTTTGCTTTTGAGAACGTCCATTTTCCTTGGAACCTCGATGTATGTTTGGCGCGTATGCGTAGCCTGCCAGACACACAGACGTTCTG
Source organism: Triticum aestivum (assembly GCF_018294505.1). Classification (NCBI taxonomy): domain Eukaryota; kingdom Viridiplantae; phylum Streptophyta; class Magnoliopsida; order Poales; family Poaceae; genus Triticum; species Triticum aestivum. The sequence goes on along the minus strand of NC_057812.1, from coordinate 225,925,415 downwards.
GGGGAGGTAGTATTACTGTTTGAGAGGTCACGTCAGAGGAACAATCCATCCATCCATCCATTCGATCAATCGATCCATCACCCTGTTTGTAGCTAGCTAGGAGGAGAGGGGCATACCGCGTGCGTGCGTGCGTGTGAATGGACTGTGGATTGGGGCATATGTGTGTGGTAGACAACACCCAGCAACGTGACTTAGACTCCACACTTTCCTACCCTGCTCTGTCCTTTTCTCCACCTCCAACACCCTTCCCCCTCCCTCCTCTCCTGTCCATGTCGTCGTCTCTCTCCCTCCCTCCCCTAGCTAGCTCCCCCTCTCTTGCTCTTACTAGCAGCTAGCTAGGTAGCCCTAGGCACCTGCATACATATTTGATGCAGGCCGTCCGTCCACATGCAGCAGGCAGAGCTGGAGGCCACCAACGACCCGGCTGGTAGCTGCGATCCGGTTGCGACATGTCTAGTCGCCGGTTAAATTCAGGCCCTGTCGCAAAAAGCTAAGCACCAAAAAGTTTACGGGTGCTCACCGGTTCCATTACTGCTTAGCACGATTTTGATCAAGAACACTGGACCTCGAACATACGACTCCGCATATGGGACAGAGCGAGAGACACATGCATGGTAAAGCTAACAGGAGGCCTCATTTCCCAACGCGCGCGGACTAGCTAGGCATGCATGCGTGGAGAAACAAACGGCAACCTACAACAACAACATCGCCTCGATGGGTTAATCAGCAGGGTTCCACGAAAAAGGGTCTCCGTGTCCTTTGATCCCCAAGCACGTAGCGCTGCGCCATGCATGCAGAGGGCCATGGGTGGCCATCGTCAACGGCCCTTTCTGCACACACGCACGGATAAACAAGCTGATCTCGGATCCCATGTTTCACTTGCCGCCTACACGATGCTTCCCAGGCCCTTCGTTAGAGTTCGTTCAAATGTGCCTCGAAAAGAAATAGTATTAAATGTGCTACCTACCAAGTGACCAACACACATACATGCCTTTCTTAAAAAATCCTCCTGGGGCCTCTCAAGCGTGCGTGCATGCGCGACGTGGATAACAAAACTCGGGTTAAAAAACGGAGCGGATGGGGAGACCAGGAGAAGCGCCGGGGGAATATACAAGTCCCATGCTGCTCTCGTGCCTGGCGGGGCAGGAACACCGCTGTCTCCTGTGATCGGGTTTACGAGGCGCTTGCTTTACCCTCCTGTGATCTGCGATCTTCTTCTCTCTCTATCTCTCTCCAGCTCCCCCGTCGTATCAGGCGCACCGTCTACGTAACAAAGGCCTAGATAGAGTGGGAATCTCTCCCAGGTAACATGGACCCGTGGAAGAGGCAAGTGGTCGTTGCGCCCGGGATCAATGCGCCCATCTGTGGTGTGTAATCTCATGCAATGCTTGCTTAATTACTTAACTGGCATCACATACAAAATGAGATCTACTAGAAAATTTCGAATTTTTTGTTGGAGTTGTACTGTTGATATTGCTAGTGGTTCTACAGGAGACGGAGTAAGCGGTACAGATCAGCTGCATGGGAGCTAGTAGCTAGCTTTTTTTTTTTAGGGATAGGCGGGCAGATCGATCGTCGATAGTAAATGCATGCACATCTGTATTGGTAGTGTATAGTACGGCACTGTACGTAGTACTGCCAGTAGCTGATCCATCGTCCTGGATGGATCCAAGCAAAAGAGATGGATGGATCCACGGAGTTAATGCCACCACTTACTTCCTGTCTCCAGCAAATTGAGGTCCCGTCCCGGCTTTGAGAGCTTTTTCTTTGTTATAAGGCTAACTCTACCGCGCGACACCATTCTGTCCGCGTGCGTTCGTATGAGGTAAAATGGACAAATCAAACGGCCTAGCGCGTGGGCGCAAACATATTTTTGTCCGTTTTCTGTCCGCTTTCGACCCATCTCCGGTCCAAGTTTGCGCCGTTTTTGCGGTGAAACGGACAACACGCGGACAGGCGGGTCGTTTGTGTTGAAAATATGAGCAATTTACCGAATGATTTTATGAACAGAAATATTAGATAAAGCATGACTAATATAACAGGGATAAAACTAGTCATGTGATTTGACAGAGAGAAGATAAATAACATGGGCATATATGAACTGTAATGAAGCTTATGTAGAGCAGACAGTAGGGCAAGTTTCATATATGAAGTGGAATGTAACACATCTAGGACAAACAGCAGAACCAGGAACTGTGGCAAGACCTCGAACAGAAAGGAGAGGAGCACATACGGGACAGCAGCAACAGTAGCACTGGACATGGGGTCGGTGTCCTCGCCAGCCATGTCGTCGAGGAGGTTGTCGACGTCGGGGAAGTAGTCGTCATCGGAGAAGTAGTTGTCGGAGTCCGGGGCGTCCGGGACGAAGAATTCAGTAGTCGCGCTGAGCGCTCCCCAAAAACCTTATCACCCTTCTCTCGTACAAGACTCAAAATGTGCGGTTCCGGAGGCATAATGTCCTGACCTGCGGTGCACGCCGCAAGCGGGGATGGGGAAGAACGTAGCAGCAGCAGAGTGCTCAGGAACTTGTGGCGAGAGGAAGAAGAGGTTCTGGTGCGTCTCTCTGAGAGGAGCGACCTCCCTTTTATAGGCGCAAGAGAAGGAGGCGAGAGGCTGCACAACTTTCCAGCTCCCGAGTGACCTTTCGTATACCCGTAGTGTGTGGAAAAAATTTAGACATCGGCTCGGCTCATTCCCGCAACCCGCGGCGCGGCGCGTCGTGACGAGGCGTGGAGAGGCGGGCGGCGGAGGAGGAGCGCGTGCAGATATCCCTCTTGTTCTCATGCTCATACAAGTGGGGAAAGAACCTCACTTATAAGGAAGTCCAACTCCCACTAAATTAGCAATGTGGGACTAAACTTTAGTTCCACCTCTTGCCTTGCACGAATGGGCTGCGTGGGCCTCTAGGATTTATTAGGAATTTCTGAAACTGCTATTGGACTAGGCACAAAATAGACAAAATTTCAGCAATCCCCCACCAGATCCCTGAGGCACACAAAATTTGCCTTTAGTTCCAAAACACTGTTTTATATACTGGTATTGCAGTGAAGACTGTTAAGTTGAACTTCCACCTAGAACTCTATACTACACTAGTAGGCAACTTGAACAGTGGACTGGGCCTTGAATTGCAAGTTTTCTGCGAATCTAGCTTCACACAAAGCCTTGACCGATACTAGGCTACCGTGGGTCTTCCCCGCTGGTGGAGCTTATGCTTCATACTCCGTGACCTTTCATGAGTTTACTAGAGAGAACCCTATTCTCATAGATTGTGACGTTTGACAATCAGACTCATATAGATGTGTTCTTCAAAAGATGTTCTGGAGGACAACATCTCTGCTTAAATGAGCCACTTAGAACACATTAAGATATACATCAACCTGCCATGCAGATTTAGAAGAGTATTGCATCTTCATGGAGTGGTATTGTTAACAGTAAGGATACTCCACTCTCAGTTGACCAACGACTTGTCTTCCACATCTAATTCACGGGATCTCCGATCATATAGACTAGGTTACCACTGTGAACAACTCATATTGTGGGTCTCATACTGCTACCTCTTGAGCACTGCGTTGGTTTTCTCTTGAGAGGAAAGGGTGGTGCAGTAAAGTAGCGTAAGTATTTCCCTTAGTTTTAAGAACCAAGGTATCAATCCAGTAGGAGACCACGCGCGAGTCACCTCGTACCTACACAAACAAATAAGAACCTCGCAACCAACACGATAAAGGGGTTGTCAATCCCTTCACGACCACTTGCAAGAGTAAGATCTGATAGAGATAATAATAATAAGATAAGTATTTTTGGTATTTTTATGATATAGATTGAAAGTAAATAAAGCAAAATAAACAGCGCCAAAAATAGCTTGTTGACGGGAGATTAATATGATGAAAAATAGACCCAGGGGCCATCGATTTCACTAGTGGCTTTTCTCAAGATAGCATAAGTATTACGGTGGGTGAACAAATTACTGTCGAGTAATTGATAGAAAAGCAAATAATTATGAGAATATCTAGGCATGATTATATATATAGGTATCACATCCGCGACAAGTAGACCAAAACAATTCTGCATATACTACTATTACTCCACACATCGACCGCTATCCAGCATGCATCTAGAGTATTAAGTTCATAAGAACAGAGTAACGCCTTAAGCAAGATGACATGATGTAGAGGGATAAACTCATGCAATATGATATAAACCCCATCCTTTTATCCTCGATGGCAACAATACAATACGTGTCGTTTCCCCTACTGTCACTGGGATCGAGCACCGCAAGATTGAATCCAAATCTAAGCACTTCTCCCATTGCAAAAAAGATCAATCTAGTAGGCCAAACCAAACTGATAATTCGAAGAGACTTGCAAAGATAAACCAATCATACATAAAAGAATTAAGAGAAGAATCAAATATTGTTCATAGATAATCTGGATCATAAACCCACAATTCATTGGATCTCGACAAACGCACCGCAAAATAAGGTTACATCGAATAGATCTCCAAGAGAATCTAGGAGAACTTTGTATTGAGATCCAAAGAGAGAGAAGAAGCCATCTAGCTACTAGCTATGGACCCGAAGGTCTGAAGTAAACTACTCACACATCACCGGAGAGGCCATGGAGTTGATGTAGAGGCCCTCCGTGATCAATGCCCCCTCCGACGGAGCTCCGGAAAAGGCCCTAAGATGGGATCTCTTGGGTACAGAAGGTTGCAGCGGTGGAAATAGGGTTTCGTGGTGTTCCTGGATGTTTGCGGGGTATGTGAACATATATAGGAGGAAGAAGTAGGTCGGTAGAGCTACAAGGGGCCCACAAGGGGGGAGGACGCGCCCAGATGGGATCTCTCGGGTACAGAAGGTTGCGGCGATGAAATTAGGTTTTCGTGGTGCTCCTGGCTGTTTGGGGGTATGTGGATATATATAGGAGGAAGAAGTACGTCGGTGGAGCAACGAGGGGCCCATGAGGGTGGAGGGCGCGCCCAGGGGGTAGGCGTGCCCCCTGCCTCGTGGCCTCCTCGATCGTTTCTTCATGCCCACTCCAAATCTCCAGGATCACATTTGTTGATAAAATCACATTCCCAAAGGTTTCATTCCGTTTGGACTCCGTTTGATATTCCTTTCCCGCGAAACTCTAAAATAGGCAAAAAACAACCATTTGGGATGGGCCTCCGATTAGTAGGTTAGTCCCAAAAATGATATAAAAGTGTAAAATAAAGCCCATTAACATCTAAAATAGATAATATAATAGCATGGAGCAATCAAAAATTATAGATACGTTGGAGACGTATCAAGCATCCCAAGCTTAATTCCTGCTCGTCCTCGAGTAGGTAAATGATAAAAAAGAATTTTTGACGTGGAATGCTTTCTAACATATTTCTCAATGTAATTTTTCTTTATTGTGGCATGAATGTTCAGATCTGAAAGATTCAAGATAAAATTTTAATATTGACATAAAAATATTAATACTTCAAGTATACTAACTAAGCAATCATGTCTTCTCAAAATAACATGGCCAAAGAAAGTTATCCCTATAAAATCATATAGTCTGGCTGTTGGAAATATGCCCTAGAGGCAATAATAAAAGCATTATTATTATATTTCCTTGTTCATGATAATTGTCTTTATTCATGCTATAATTGTGTTATCCGGAAATCGTAATACATGTGTGAATAACAGACACCAACATGTCCCTAGTGAGCCTCTAGTTGACTAGCTCGTTGATCAACAGATAGTCATGGTTTCCTGACTATGGACACTGGATGTCATTGATAACGAGATCACATCATTGGGAGAATGATGTGATGGACAAGACCCAATCCTAAACATAGCACAAGATCGTATAGTTCGTTTGCTAGAGTTTTCCAATGTCAAGTATCTTTTCCTTAGACCATGAGATCGTGTAACTCCCGGATACCGTAGGAGTGCTTTGGGTATGCCAAACGTCACAACGTAACTGGGTGACTATAAAGGTAGACTACGGGTATCTTCGAAAGTGTCTGTTGGGTGACATGGATCAAGACTGGGATTTGTCACTCCGTATGACGGAGAGGTATCACTGGGCCCACTCGGTAATGCATCATCATAATGAGCTCAGAGTGACCAAGTGTCTGGTCACGGGATCATGCATTACGGTACGAGTAAAGTTACTTGCCGGTAACGAGATTGAACGAGGTATTGGGATACCGACGATCGAATCTCGGGCAAGTAACATATCGATAGACAAAGGGAATAGCGTACGGGATTGATTAAATCCTCGACATCGTGGTTCATCCGATGAGATCATCGTGGAGCATGTGGGAGCCAACATGGGTATCTAGATCCCGCTGTTGGTTATTGACCGGAGAGTCGTCGCGGTCATGTCTGCTTGTCTCCCGAACCCGTAGGGTCTACACACTTAAGGTTCGGTGACGCTAGGGTTATGAAGATATGTATATGCAGAAACCCGAATGTTGTTCGGAGTCCCGGATGAGATCCCGGACCACGAGGAGTTCCGGAATGGTCCGGAGGTAAAGAATTATATATAGGAAGTGCTATTTCGGGCATCGGGACAAGTTTCGGGGTTATCGGTATTGTACCGGGACCACCGGAAGGGTCCCGGGGGTCCACCGGGTGGGGCCACCTGTCCCGGGGGGCCACATGGGCTGTAGGGGGTGCGCCTTGGCCTAGATGGGCCAAGGGCACCAGCCCCTATAGGCCCATGCGCCTAGGGTTTCCCCCTAGGAGGAGTCCTAGTGGTGGAAGGCACCCCGAGGTGCCTTTGGGGGGAGGGAAACCCTCCCCTGGCCGCCGCACCTAGGAGATCAGATCTCCTAGGCTGCGCACCAGCCCCCCTTGGCACCCCTATATATAGTGGGGGAGAGGAGGGACCTAATACACCAGCCCCTGGCGCCTCCACCTTTCCCCGTTACGTCTCTCCCTCGTAGTCTCGGCGAAGCCCTGCTGCTGTGACGCCCTGCATCCACCACCACGCCGTCGTGCTTCTGGACCTTCATCAACCTCTCCTTCCCCCTTGCTGGATCAAGAAGGAGGAGACGTCTCCCGTCCCGTACGTGTGTTGAACGCGGAGGTGCTGTCCGTTCAGCGCTGGTCATCGGTGATTTGGATCACGTCGAGTACGACTACATCATCACCGTTCTTTTGAACGCTTCCGCTCGCGATCTACAAAGGTATGTAGATGCATCTAATCACTCGTTGCTAGATGAATTCCTAGATGATCTTGGTGAAACGAGTAGGAAAATTTTTGTTTTCTGCAACGTTCCCCAACAGTGGCATCATGAGCTAGGTCTATGCGTAGTTCTTCTTGCGCGAGTAGAACACAATTTGTTGTGGGCATAGATCAACTTTCTTGCCGTTACTAGTCCTTTCTTGCTTCAGCGGTATTGTGGGATGAAGCGGCCCGGACCAACCTTACACGTACGCTTACGTGAGACCGGTTCCACCGACTAACATGCACTAGTTGCATAAGGTGGCTGGCGGGTGTCTGTCTCTCCCACTTTAGTTGGAGCGGAATCGATGAACAGGGTCCTTATGAAGGGTAAATATAAGTTGACAAATCACGTTGTGGCTTTAACGTAGGTAAGAAAACGTTCTTGCTAGAACCCTAATTCAGCCACGTAAAACTTGCAACAACAATTAGAGGACGTCTAACTTGTTTTTGCAGCAAGTGGTTTGTGATATGATATGGCCAAAGTTGTGATGAATGATGAATGATCTATATGTGATGTATGAGATGTTCATGCTATTGTAATAGGATTCACGACTTGCATGTCGATGAGTATGACAACCGGCAGGAGCCATAGGAGTTGTCTTTATTCTTTTATATGACCTGCGTGTCATCAAGAAACGCCATGTAAATTACTTTACTTTATTGCTAAACGCGTTAGCCATAGTAGTAGAAGTAATAGTTGGCGAGCAACTTCATGGAGACACGATGATGGAGATCATGATGATGGATATCATGGTGTCAAGCCTGTGACAAGATGATCATGGAGCCCCAAGATGGAGATCAAAGGAGCTATGTGATATTGGCCATATCATGTCACGTTTATTATTTGATTGCATGTGATGTTTATCATGTTTTGCATCTTGTTTACTTAGAACGACGGTAGTAAATAAGATGATCCCTCACAATAAATTCAAGAAGTGTTCCCCCTAACTGTGCACCGTTGCGACAGTTCGCTGTTTCAAAACACCACGTGATGATCGGGTGTTTTATTCAGACGTTCACATACAACGGGTGTAAGACAGATTTACACATGCAAACACTTAGGTTGACTTGACGAGCCTAGCATGTACAGACATGGCCTCGGAACACAGAAGACCGAAAGGTCGAGCATGAGTCGTATAGAAGATACGATCAACATGAAGATGTTCACCGATGTTGACTAGTCCGTCTCACGTGATGATCGGACATGGTCTAGTTTAACTCGGATCATGTAATACTTAGATGACTAGAGGGATGTCTAATCTAAGTGGGAGTTCATTAATAATTTGATTAGTTGAACTTAATTATCATGAACTTAGTCTAAATATTTTACAATATGTCTTGTAGATTAAATGGCCAACGTAGTCCTCAACTTCAACGCGTTCCTAGAGAAAACCAAGCTGAAAGACGATGGCAGCAACTATACGGACTGGGTCCGGAACCTGAGGATCATCCTCATAGCTGCCAAGAAAGATTATGTCCTACAAGCACCGCTTGGTGACGCACCCGTTCTCCCTGCAGAACAAGATGTTATGAACGCTTGGCAGGCACGTTCCGATGACTACTCCCTCATTCAGTGCGGCATGCTTTACAGCCTAGAGCCGGGGCTCCAAAAGCGTTTTGAGAGACATGGAGCATATGAGATGTTCGAAGAGCTGAAAATGGTTTTCCAAGCTCATGCCCGGGTCGAGAGATATGAAGTCTCCGACAAATTCTTCAGCTGTAAGATGGAGGAAAACAGTTCTGCAGTGAGCACATACTCACTATGTCTGGGTTGCATAACCGCTAGACTCAGCTGGGAGTTAATCTCCCGGATGATGCGGTCATTGACAGAATCCTCCAGTCGCTTCCACCAAGCTACAAGAGCTTTGTGATGAACTTCAATATGCAGGGGATGGAAAAGACCATTCCTGAAGTATTTGCTATGCTGAAATCAGCAGAGGTAGAAGTCAGGAAGGAACATCAAGTGTTGATGGTCAATAAAACCACTAAGTTCAAGAAAGGCAAGGGTAAAAAGAACTTCAAGAAGGACGGCAAGGAGGTTGCCGCGCCCGGCAAGCAAGCTGCCGGGAAGAAGCCAAAGAATGGACCCAAGCCCGAGACTGAGTGCTTTTATTGCAAGGGAAGCGGTCACTGGAAGCGGAACTGCCCTAAGTACTTAGCGGATAAGAAGGCCGGCAAAACAAAAGGTATATGTGATATACATGTAATTGATGTGTACCTTACTAGTGCCCGTAGTGGCTCCTGGGTATTTGATACCGGTGCAGTTGCTCACATTTGTAACTCAAAGCAGGGGCTGCAGAATAAGCGGAAACTGGCAAAGGACGAGGTGACGATGCGCGTCGGGAATGGTTCCAAGGTCAATGTGATCGCCGTCGGCACGCTACCTCTGCATCTCCCTTCGGGATTAGTTTTAAACGTTAATAATTGTTATTTAGTGCTAGCTTTGAGCATGAACATTGTATCGGGATCTCGTTTAATTCGAGATGGCTACTCTTTTAAATCTGAGAATAATGGTTGTTCCATTTTTATGAGAGATATGTTTTATGGTCATGCTCCTATGGTGAATGGTTTATTCTTTATGAATCTCGAACGTGATGCTACACATGTTCATAATGTGAGTACCAAAAGAAGTAAGGTTGATAATGATAGTCCCACATACTTGTGGCACTGCCGCCTTGGTCACATAGGTGTCAAACGCATGAAGAAGCTCCATGCTGATGGACTTTTAGAGTCTCTTGATTATGAATCATTTGACACGTGCGAACCATGCCTTATGGGTAAAATGACCAAGACTCCGTTCTCAGGAACAATGGAGCGAGCAACCGACTTATTGGAAATCATACATACTGATGTGTGCGGTCCGATGAGTGTTGAGGCTCGCGGTGGCTATCGTTATGTTCTCACCCTCACTGATGATTTAAGTAGGTATGGGTATATCTACTTGATGAAACACAAGTCTGAAACCTTTGAAAAATTCAAGGAATTTCAGAGTGAGGTTGAAAATCAATGTGACAGGAAAATCAAGTTTCTAGAATCAGATCGTGGAGGAGAATACTTGAGTCACGAGTTTGGGGCACACTTAAGAAAATGTGGAATAGTTTCACAACTCACGCCGCCTGGAACACCTCAGCTTAATGGTGTGTCCGAACGTCGTAATCGCACTATGTTAGATATGGTGCGATCTATGATGTCTCTTACCGATTTACCGCTTTCTTTTTGGGGCTATGCTTTAGAGACTGCCGCATTCACTTTAAATAGGGCTCCGTCGAAATCCGTTGAGACGACACCGTATGAATTATGGTTTGGGAAGAAACCTAAGCTGTCGTTTCTAAAAGTTTGGGGATGCGATGCTTATGTCAAGAAACTTCAACCTGAAAAGCTCGAACCCAAGTCGGAAAAATGCGTCTTCATAGGATACCCAAAAGAAACTATTGGGTACACCTTCTACCTCAGATCCGAAGGCAAGATCTTTGTTGCCAAGAATGGGTCCTTTCTGGAGAAAGAGTTTCTCTCGAAAGAAGTAAGTGGGAGGAAAGTAGAGCTTGATGAAGTATTGCCTCTTGAACCGGAAAATGGCGCAACTCAAGAAAATGTTCCTGAGGTGCCAGCACCGACTAGAGAGGAAGTTAATGATAATGATCAAGATACTTTTGATCAAGCTCCTACTGAAATTCGAAGGTCCACAAGGACACGTTCCGCACCAGAGTGGTACGGCAACCCTGTCTTGGAAATCATGCTGTTAGACAATGGTGAACCTTCGAACTATGAAGAAGCGATGGCGGGCCCGGATTCCGACAAATGGCTGGAAGCCATGAAATCCGAGATAGGATCCATGTATGAAAACAAAGTATGGACTTTGACTGACTTGCCCGTTGAGCGGCGAGCCATAGAAAATAAATGGATCTTTAAGAGGAAGACAGACGCGGATGGTAATGTGACCATCTATAAAGCTCGGCTTGTCGCTAAGGGTTATCGACAAGTTCAAGGGGTTGACTACGATGAGACTTTCTCGCCGGTAGCGAAGCTGAAGTCCGTCCGAATCATGTTAGCAATTGCCGCATTCTATGATTACGAAATATGGCAAATGGACGTCAAAACGGCATTCCTTAATGGTTTCCTTAAGGAAGAATTGTATATGATACAGCCGGAAGGTTTTGTCGATCCTAAGAATGCTGACAAAGTGTGCAAGCTCCAACGCTCGATTTATGGGCTGGTGCAAGCATCTCGGAGTTGGAACATTCGCTTTGATGAGATGATCAAAGCGTTTGGGTTTACACAAACTTATGGAGAAGCCTGCGTTTACAAGAAAGTGAGTGGGAGCTCTGTAGCATTTCTCATATTATATGTAGATGACATACTTTTGATGGGAAATGATATAGAACTCTTGGACAGCATCAAGGCCTACTTGAATAAAAGTTTTTCAATGAAGGACCTTGGAGAAGCTGCTTATATATTAGGCATCAAAATCTATAGAGATAGATCAAGACGTCTCATAGGTCTTTCACAAAGCACATACCTTGATAAGATATTGAAGAAGTTCAATATGGATCAATCCAAGAAGGGGTTCTTGCCTGTGTTGCAAGGTATGAAATTGAGCTCAGCTCAATGTCCGACCACGGCAGAAGATATAGAAGAGATGAGCGTCATCCCCTATGCCTCAGCCATAGGTTCTATTATGTATGCCATGCTGTGTACCAGACCTGATGTAAACCTTGCCGTAAGTTTGGTAGGAAGGTACCAAAGTAATCCCGGCAAGGAACACTGGACAGCGGTCAAGAATATCCTGAAGTACCTGAAAAGGACTAAGGAAATGTTTCTCGTTTATGGAGGTGACGAAGAGCTCGTCGTAAAGGGTTACATCGACGCTAGCTTCAACACAGATCTGGATGACTCTAAGTCACAAACCGGATACGTGTATATTTTGAATGGTGGGGCAGTAAGCTGGTGCAGTTACAAGCAAAGCATCGTGGCGGGATCTACATGTGAAGCGGAGTACATGGCAGCCTCGGAGGCAGCACATGAAGCAATATGGGTGAAGGAGTTCATCACCGACCTAGGAGTCATACCCAATGCGTCGGGGCCGATCAAGCTCTTCTGTGACAACACTGGAGCTATTGCACTTGCCAAGGAGCCCAGGTTTCACAAGAAGACAAGGCACATCAAGCGTCGCTTCAACTCCATTCGTGAAAATGTTCAAGATGGAGATATAGAGATTTGTAAAGTACATACGGACCTGAATGTAGCAGATCCGTTGACTAAACCTCTCCCTAGAGCAAAACATGACCAACACCAGAATTCCATGGGTGTTCGATTCATCACAATGTAACTAGATTATTGACTCTAGTGCAAGTGGGAGACTGTTGGAAATATGCCCTAGAGGCAATAATAAAAGCATTATTATTATATTTCCTTGTTCATGATAATTGTCTTTATTCATGCTATAATTGTGTTATCCGGAAATCATAATACATGTGTGAATAACAGACACCAACATGTCCCTAGTGAGCCTCTAGTTGACTAGCTCGTTGATCAACAGATAGTCATGGTTTCCTGACTATGGACACTGGATGTCATTGATAATGAGATCACATCATTGGGAGAATGATGTGATGGACAAGACCCAATCCTAAACATAGCACAAGATCGTATAGTTCGTTTGCTAGAGTTTTCCAATGTCAAGTATCTTTTCCTTAGACCATGAGATCGTGTAACTGCCGGATACCGTAGGAGTGCTTTGGGTATGCCAAACGTCACAACGTAACTGGGTGACTATAAAGGTAGACTACGGGTATCTTCGAAAGTGTCTGTTGGGTGACATGGATCAAGACTGGGATTTGTCACTCCGTATGACGGAGAGGTATCACTGGGCCCACTCGGTAATGCATCATCATAATGAGCTCAGAGTGACCAAGTGTCTGGTCATGGGATCATGCATTACAGTATGAGTAAAGTGACTTGCCGGTAACGAGATTGAACGAGGTATTGGGATACCGACGATCGAATCTCGGGCAAGTAACATATCGATAGACAAAGGGAATAGCGTACGGGATTGATTAAATCCTCGACATCGTGGTTCATCCGATGAGATCATCGTGGAGCATGTGGGAGCCAACATGGGTATCCAGATCCCGCTGTTGGTTATTGACCGGAGAGTCGTCTCGGTCATGTCTGCTTGTCTCCCGAACCCGTAGGGTCTACACACTTAAAGTTCGGTGACGCTAGGGTTATGAAGATATGTATATGCAGAAACCCGAATGTTGTTCGGAGTCCCGGATGAGATCCCGGACGTCACGAGGAGTTCCGGAATGGTCCGGAGGTAAAGAATTATATATAGGAAGTGCTATTTCGGGCATCGGGACAAGTTTCGGGGTTATCGGTATTGTACCGGGACCACCGGAAGGGTCCCGGGGGTCCACCGGGTGGGGCCACCTGTCCCGGGGGGCCACATGGGCTGTAGGGGGTGCGCCTTGGCCTAGATGGGCCAAGGGCACCAGCCCCTATAGGCCCATGCGCCTAGGGTTTCCCCCTAGGAGGAGTCCTAGTGGTGGAAGGCACCCCGAGGTGCCTTTGGGGGGAGGGAAACCCTCCCCTGGCCGCCGCACCTAGGAGATCAGATCTCCTAGGCTGCGCACCAGCCCCCCTTGGCACCCCTATATATAGTGGGGGAGAGGAGGGACCTAATACACCAGCCCCTGGCGCCTCCACCTTTCCCCGTTACGTCTCTCCCTCGTAGTCTCGGCGAAGCCCTGCTGCTGTGACGCCCTGCATCCACCACCACGCCGTCGTGCTGCTGGACCTTCATCAACCTCTCCTTCCCCCTTGCTGGATCAAGAAGGAGGAGACGTCTCCCGTCCCGTACGTGTGTTGAACGCGGAGGTGCCGTCCGTTCGGCGCTGGTCATCGGTGATTTGGATCACGTCGAGTACGACTACATCATCACCGTTCTTTTGAACGCTTCCGCTCGCGATCTACAAAGGTATGTAGATGCATCTAATCACTCGTTGCTAGATGAACTCCTAGATGATCTTGGTGAAACGAGTAGGAAATTTTTTGTTTTCTGCAACGTTCCCCAACAGTGGCATCATGAGCTAGGTCTATGCGTAGTTCTTCTTGCGCGAGTAGAACACAATTTGTTGTGGGCGTAGATTTGTCAACTTTCTTGCCGTTACTAGTCCTTTCTTGCTTCAGCGGTATTGTGGGATGAAGCGGCCCGGACCAACCTTACACGTACGCTTACGTGAGACCGGTTCCACCGACTAACATGCACTAGTTGCATAAGGTGGCTGGCGGGTGTCTTTCTCTCCTACTTTAGTTGGAGCGGAATCGATGAACAGGGTCCTTATGAAGGGTAAATAGAAGTTGACAAATCACGTTGTGGCTTTAACGTAGGTAAGAAAACGTTCTTGCTAGAACCCTAATTCAGCCACGTAAAACTTGCAACAACAATTAGAGGACGTCTAACTTGTTTTTGCAGCAAGTGGTTTGTGATATGATATGGCCAAAGTTGTGATGAATGATGAATGATCTATATGTGATGTATGAGATGTTCATGCTATTGTAATAGGATTCACGACTTGCATGTCGATGAGTATGACAACCGGCAGGAGCCATAGGAGTTGTCTTTATTCTTTTATATGACCTGCGTGTCATCAAGAAACGCCATGTAAATTACTTTACTTTATTGCTAAACGCGTTAGCCATAGTAGTAGAAGTAATAGTTGGCGAGCAACTTCATGGAGACACGATGATGGAGATCATGATGATGGAGATCATGGTGTCAAGCCGGTGACAAGATGATCATGGAGCCCCAAGATGGAGATCAAAGGAGCTATGTGATATTGGCCATATCATGTCATGTTTATTATTTGATTGCATGTGATGTTTATCATGTTTTGCATCTTGTTTACTTAGAACGACGGTAGTAAGATGATCCCTCACAATAATTTCAAGAAGTGTTCCCCCTAACTGTGCACCGTTGCGACAGTTCGCTGTTTCAAAACACCACGTGATGATCGGGTGTTTTACTCAGACGTTCACATACAACGGGTGTAAGACAGATTTACACATGCAAACACTTAGGTTGACTTGACGAGCCTAGCATGTACAGACATGGCCTCGGAACACAAAAGACCGAAAGGTCGAGCATTAGTCGTATAGAAGATACGATCAACATGAAGATGTTCACCGATGTTGACTAGTCCGTCTCACGTGATGATCGGACACGGTCTAGTTTAACTCGGATCATGTAATACTTAGATGACCAGAGGGATGTCTAATCTAAGTGGGAGTTCGCTAATAATTTGATTAGTTGAACTTAATTATCATGAACTTAGTCTAAAAACTTTGCAATATGTCTTGTAGATCAAATGGCCAACGTAGTCCTCAACTTCAACGCGTTCCTAGAGAAAACTAAGCTGAAAGACGATGGCAGCAACTATACGGACTGGGTCCGGAACCTGAGGATCATCCTCATAGCTGCCAAGAAAGATTATGTCCTACAAGCACCGCTTGGTGACGCACCCGTTCTCCCTGCAGAACAAGATGTTATGAACGCTTGGCAGGCACGTTTCGATGACTACTCCCTCGTTCAGTGCGGCATGCTTTACAGCCTAGAGCCGGGGCTCCAAAAGCGTTTTGAGAGACATGGAGCATATGAGATGTTCGAAGAGCTGAAAATGGTTTTCCAAGCTCATGCCCGGGTCGAGAGATATGAAGTCTCCAACAAATTCTTCAGCTGTAAGATGGAGGAAAACAGTTCTGTCAGTGAGCACATACTCACTATGTCTGGGTTGCATAACCGCTTGACTCAGCTGGGAGTTAATCTCCCGGATGATGCGGTCATTGACAGAATCCTCCAGTCGCTTCCACCAAGCTACAAGAGCTTTGTGATGAACTTCAATATGCAGGGGATGGAAAAGACCATTCCTGAAGTATTTGCTATGCTGAAATCAGCAGAGGTAGAAGTCAGGAAGGAACATCAAGTGTTGATGGTCAATAAAACCACTAAGTTCAAGAAAGGCAAGGGTAAAGAAAAAGAACTTCAAGAAGGACGGCAAGGAGGTTGCCGCGCCCGGCAAGCAAGCTGCCGGGAAGAAGCCAAAGAATGGACCCAAGCCCGAGACTGAGTGCTTTTATTGCAAGGGAAGCGGTCACTGGAAGCGGAACTGCCCTAAGTACTTAGCGGATAAGAAGGCCGGCAAAACCAAAGGTATATGTGATATACATGTAATTGATGTGTACCTTACTAGTGCCCGTAGTGGCTCCTGGGTATTTGATACCGGTGCAGTTGCTCACATTTGTAACTCAAAGCAGGGGCTGCGGAATAAGCGGAAACTAGCAAAGGACGAGGTGACGATGCGCGTCGGGAATGGTTCCAAGGTCAATGTGATCGCCGTCGGCACGCTACCTCTGCATCTCCCTTCGGGATTAGTTTTAAACCTTAATAATTGTTATTTAGTGCCAGCTTTGAGCATGAACATTGTATCGGGATCTCGTTTAATTCGAGATGGCTACTCTTTTAAATCTGAGAATAATGGTTGTTCCATTTTTATGAGAGATATGTTTTATGGTCATGCTCCTATGGTGAATGGTTTATTCTTTATGAATCTCGAACGTGATGCTACACATGTTCATAATGTGAGTACCAAAAGAAGTAAGGTTGATAATGATAGGCCCACATACCTGTGGCACTGCCGCCTTGGTCACATAGGTGTCAAACGCATGAAGAAGCTCCATGCTGATGGACTTTTAGAGTCTCTTGATTATGAATCATTTGACACATGCGAACCATGCCTTTTGGGTAAAATGACCAAGACTCCGTTCTCAGGAACAATGGAGCGAGCAACCGACTTATTAGAAATCATACATACTGATGTGTGCGGTCCAATGAGTGTTGAGGCTCGCGGTGGCTATCGTTATGTTCTCACCCTCACTGATGATTTAAGTAGGTATGGGTATATCTACTTAATGAAACACAAGTCTGAAACCTTTGAAAAGTTCAAGGAATTTCAGAGTGAGGTTGAAAATCAACGTGACAGGAAAATCAAGTTTCTGTGATCAGATCGTGGAGGAGAATACTTGAGTCACGAGTTTGGCACACACTTAAGAAAATGTGGAATAGTTTCACAACTCACGCCGCCTGGAACACCTCAGCGTAATGGTGTGTCCGAACGTCGTAATCGCACTCTGTTAGATATGGTGCGATCTATGATGTCTCTTACCGATTTACCGCTTTCTTTTTGGGGCTATGCTTTAGAGACTGCCGCATTCACTTTAAATAGGGCTCCGTCGAAATCCGTTGAGACGACACCGTATGAATTATGGTTTGGGAAGAAACCTAAGCTGTCGTTTCTAAAAGTTTGGGGATGCGATGCTTATGTCAAGAAACTTCAACCTGAAAAGCTCGAACCCAAATCGGAAAAATGCGTCTTCATAGGGTACCCAAAAGAAACTATTGGGTACACCTTCTACCTCAGATCCGAAGGCAAGATCTTTGTTGCCAAGAATGGGTCCTTTCTGGAGAAAGAGTTTCTCTCGAAAGAAGTAAGTGGGAGGAAAGTAGAGCTTGATGAAGTATTGCCTCTTGAACCGGAAAATGGCGCAACTCAAGAAAATGTTCCTGAGGTGCCTGCACCGACTAGAGAGGAAGTTAATGATAATGATCAAGATACTTCTGATCAAGCCCCTACTAAAATTCGAAGGTCCACAAGGACACGTTCCGCACCAGAGTGGTACGGCAACCCTGTTTTGGAAATCATGTTGTTAGACAACGGTGAACCTTCAAACTATGAAGAAGCGATGGCGGGACCGGATTCCGACAAATGGCTGGAAGCCATGAAATCCGAGATAGGATCCATGTATGAAAACAAAGTATGGACTTTGACTGACTTGCCCATTGAGCGGCGAGCCATAGAAAATAAATGGATCTTTAAGAGGAAGACAGACGCGGATGGTAATGTGACCATCTATAAAGCTCGGCTTGTCGCTAAGGGTTATCGACAAGTTCAAGGGGTTGACTACGATGAGACTTTCTCACCGGTAGCGAAGCTGAAGTCCGTCCGAATCATGTTAGCAATTGCCGCATTCTATGATTACGAAATATGGCAAATGGACGTCAAAACGGCATTCCTTAATGGTTTCCTTAAGGAAGAATTGTATATGATGCAGCCGGAAGGTTTTGTCGATCCTAAGAATGCTGACAAAGTGTGCAAGCTCCAACGCTCGATTTATGGGCTGGTGCAAGCATCTCGGAGTTGGAACATTCGCTTTGATGAGATGATCAAAGCGTTTGGATTTACACAGACTTATGGAGAAGCCCGCGTTTACAAGAAAGTGAGTGGGAGCTCTGTAGCATTTCTCATATTATATGTAGATGACATACTTTTGATGGGAAATGATATAGAACTCTTGGACAGCATCAAGGCCTACTTGAATAAAAGTTTTTCAATGAAGGACCTTGGAGAAGCTGCTTATATATTAGGCATCAAAATCTATAGAGATAGATCAAGACGCCTCATAGGTCTTTCACAAAGCACATACCTTGATAAGATATTGAAGAAGTTCAATATGGATCAATCCAAGAAGGGGTTCTTGCCTGTGTTGCAAGGTATGAAATTGAGCTCAGCTCAATGTCCGACCACGGCAGAAGATATAGAAGAGATGAGCGTCATCCCCTATGCCTCAGCCATAGGTTCTATTATGTATGCCATGCTGTGTACCAGACCTGATGTAAACCTTGCCGTAAGTTTGGTAGGAAGGTACCAAAGTAATCCCGGCAAGGAACACTGGACAGCGGTCAAGAATATCCTGAAGTACCTGAAAAGGACTAAGGAAATGTTTCTCGTTTATGGAGGTGACGAAGAGCTCGTCGTAAAGGGTTACATCGACGCTAGCTTCGACACAGATCTGGATGACTCTAAGTCACAAACCGGATACGTGTATATTTTGAATGGTGGGGCAGTAAGCTGGTGCAGTTACAAGCAAAGCGTCGTGGCGGGATCTACATGTGAAGCGGAGTACATGGCAGCCTCGGAGGCAGCACATGAAGCAATATGGGTGAAGGAGTTCATCACCGACCTAGGAGTCATACCCAATGCGTCGGGGCCGATCAAGCTCTTCTGTGACAACACTGGAGCTATTGCACTTGCCAAGGAGCCCAGGTTTCACAAGAAGACAAGGCACATCAAGCGTCGCTTCAACTCCATTCGTGAAAATGTTCAAGATGGAGACATAGAGATTTGTAAAGTACATACGGACCTGAATGTAGCAGATCCGTTGACTAAACCTCTCCCTAGAGCAAAACATGACCAACACCAGAATTCCATGGGTGTTCGATTCATCACAATGTAACTAGATTATTGACTCTAGTGCAAGTGGGAGACTGTTGGAAATATGCCCTAGAGGCAATAATAAAAGCATTATTATTATATTTCCTTGTTCATGATAATTGTCTTTATTCATGCTATAATTGTGTTATCCGGAAATCGTAATACATGTGTGAATAACAGACACCAACATGTCCCTAGTGAGCCTCTAGTTGACTAGCTCGTTCATCAACAGATAGTCATGGTTTCCTGACTATGGACACTGGATGTCATTGATAATGAGATCACATCATTGGGAGAATGATGTGATGGACAAGACCCAATCCTAAACATAGCACAAGATCGTATAGTTCGTTTGCTAGAGTTTTCCAATGTCAAGTATCTTTTCCTTAGACCATGAGATCGTGTAACTCCCGGATACCGTAGGAGTGCTTTGGGTATGCCAAACGTCACAACGTAACTGGGTGACTATAAAGGTAGACTACGGGTATCTTCGAAAGTGTCTGTTGGGTGACATGGATCAAGACTGGGATTTGTCACTCCGTATGACGGAGAGGTATCACTGGGCCCACTCGGTAATGCATCATCATAATGAGCTCAGAGTGACCAAGTGTCTGGTCGCGGGATCATGCATTACGGTACGAGTAAAGTGACTTGCCGGTAATGACATTGAACGAGGTATTGGGATACCGACGATCGAATCTCGGGCAAGTAACATATCGATAGACAAAGGGAATAGCGTACGGGATTGATTAAATCCTCGACATCGTGGTTCATCCGATGAGATCATCGTGGAGCATGTGGGAGCCAACAAGGGTATCCAGATCCCGCTGTTGGTTATTGACCGGAGAGTCGTCTCGGTCATGTCTGCTTGTCTCCCGAACCCGTAGGGTCTACACACTTAAGGTTCGGTGACGCTAGGGTTATGAAGATCTGTATATGCAGAAACCCGAATGTTGTTCGGAGTCCCGGATGAGATCCGGACGTCACGAGGAGTTCCGGAATGGTCCGGAGGTAAAGAATTATATATAGGAAGTGCTATTTCGGGCATCGGGACAAGTTTCGGGGTTATCGGTATTGTACCGGGACCACCGGAAGGGTCCCGGGGGTCCACCGGGTGGGGCCACCTGTCCCGGGGGGCCACATGGGCTGTAGGGGGTGCGCCTTGGCCTAGATGGGCCAAGGGCACCAGCCCCTATAGGCCCATGCGCCTAGGGTTTCCCCCTAGGAGGAGTCCTAGTGGTGGAAGGCACCCCGAGGTGCCTTTGGGGGGAGGGAAACCCTCCCCTGGCCGCTGCACCTAGGAGATCAGATCTCCTAGGCTGCGCACCAGCCCCCCTTGGCACCCCTATATATAGTGGGGGAGAGGAGGGACCTAATACACCAGCCCCTGGCGCCTCCACCTTTCCCCGTTACGTCTCTCCCTCGTAGTCTCGGCGAAGCCCTGCTGCTGTGACGCCCTGCATCCACCACCACGCCGTCGTGCTGCTGGACCTTCATCAACCTCTCCTTCCCCCTTGCTGGATCAAGAAGGAGGAGACGTCTCCCGTCCCGTACGTGTGTTGAACGCGGAGGTGCCGTCCGTTCGGCGCTGGTCATCGGTGATTTGGATCACGTCGAGTACGACTACATCATCACCGTTCTTTTGAACGCTTCCGCTCACGATCTACAAAGGTATTTAGATGCATCTAATCACTCGTTGCTAGATGAACTCCTAGATGATCTTGGTGAAACGAGTAGGAAAATTTTCGTTTTCTGCAACGTTCCCCAACAGTGGCATCATGAGCTAGGTCTATGCGTAGTTCTTCTTGCGCGAGTAGAACACAATTTGTTGTGGGCGTAGATCAACTTTCTTGCCGTTACTAGTCCTTTCTTGCTTCAGCCGTATTGTGGGATGAAGCGGCCCGGACCAACCTTACACGTACGCTTACATGAGACCGGTTCCACCGACTAACATGCACTAGTTGCATAAGGTGGCTGGCGGGTGTCTGTCTCTCCCACTTTAGTTGGAGCGGAATCGATGAACAGGGTCCTTATGAAGGGTAAATAGAAGTTGACAAATCACGTTGTGGCTTTAACGTAGGTAAGAAAACGTTCTTGCTAGAACCCTAATTCAGCCACGTAAAACTTGCAACAACAATTAGAGGACGTCTAACTTGTTTTTGCAGCAAGTGGTTTGTGATATGATATGGCCAAAGTTGTGATGAATGATGAATGATCTATATGTGATGTATGAGATGCTCATGCTATTGTAATAGGATTCACGACTTGCATGTCGATGAGTATGACAACCGGCAGGAGCCATAGGAGTTGTCTTTATTCTTTTATATGACCTGCGTGTCATCAAGAAACGCCATGTAAATTACTTTACTTTATTGCTAAACGCGTTAGCCATAGTAGTAGAAGTAATAGTTGGCGAGCAACTTCATGGAGACACGATGATGGAGATCATGATGATGGAGATCATGGTGTCAAGCCTGTGGCAAGATGATCATGGAGCCCCAAGATGGAGATCAAAGGAGCTATGTGATATTGGCCATATCATGTCACGTTTATTATTTGATTGCATGTGATGTTTATCATGTTTTGCATCTTGTTTACTTAGAACGACGGTAGTAAATAAGATTATCCCTCACAATAAATTCAAGAAGTGTTCCCCCTAACTGTGCACCGTTGCGACAGTTCGCTGTTTCAAAACACCACGTGATGATCGGGTGTTTTATTCAGACGTTCACATACAACGGGTGTAAGACAGATTTACACATGCAAACACTTAGGTTGACTTGACGAGCCTAGCATGTACAGACATGGCCTCGGAACACAGAAGACCGAAAGGTCGAGCATGAGTCGTATAGAAGATACGATCAACATGAAGATGTTCACCGATGTTGACTAGTCCGTCTCACGTGATGATCGGACACGGTCTAGTTTAACTCGGATCATGTAATACTTAGATGGATAGAGGGATGTCTAATCTAAGTGGGAGTTCACTAATAATTTGATTAGTTGAACTTAATTATCATGAACTTAGTCTAAAATCTTTGCAATATGTCTGGTAGATCAAATGGCCAACGTAGTCCTCAACTTCAACGCGTTCCTAGAGAAAACTAAGCTGAAAGACGATGGCAGCAACTATACGGACTGGGTCCGGAACCTGAGGATCATCCTCATAGCTGCCAAGAAAGATTATGTCCTACAAGCACCGCTTGGTGACGCACACGTTCTCCCTGCAGAACAAGATGTTATGAACGCTTGGCAGGCACGTTCCGATGACTACTCCCTCGTTCAGTGCGGCATGCTTTACAACCTAGAGCCGGGGCTCCAAAAGCGTTTTGAGAGACATGGAGCATATGAGATGTTCGAAGAGCTGAAAATGGTTTTCCAAGCTCATGCCCGGGTCGAGAGATATGAAGTCTCCGACAAATTCTTCAGCTGTAAGATGGAGGAAAACAGTTCTGTCAGTGAGCACATACTCACTATGTCTGGGTTGCATAACCGCTTGACTCAGCTGGGAGTTAATCTCCCGGATGATGCGGTCATTGACAGAATCCTCCAGTCGCTTCCACCAAGCTACAAGAGCTTTGTGATGAACTTCAATATGCAGGGGATGGAAAAGACCATTCCTAAAGTATTTGCTATGCTGAAATCAGCAGAGGTAGAAGTCAGGAAGGAACATCAAGTGTTGATGGTCAATAAAACCACTAAGTTCAAGAAAGGCAAGGGTAAAAAGAACTTCAAGAAGGACGGCAAGGAGGTTGCCGCGCCCGGCAAGCAAGCTGCCGGGAAGAAGCCAAAGAATGGACCCAAGCCCGAGACTGAGTGCTTTTATTGCAAGGGAAGCGGTCACTGGAAGCGGAACTGCCCTAAGTACTTAGCGGATAAGAAGGCCGGCAAAACGAAAGGTATATGTGATATACATGTAATTGATGTGTACCTTACTAGTGCCCGTAGTGGCTCCTGGGTATTTGATACCGGTGCAGTTGCTCACATTTGTAACTCAAAGCAGGGGCTGCGGAATAAGCGGAAACTGGCAAAGGACGAGGTAACGATGCGCGTCGGGAATGGTTCCAAGGTCAATGTGATCGCCGTCGGCACGCTACCTCTGCATCTCCCTTCGGGATTAGTTTTAAACCTTAATAATTGTTATTTAGTGCCAGCTTTGAGCATGAACATTGTATCGGGATCTCGTTTAATTCGAGATGGCTACTCTTTTAAATCTGAGAATAATGGTTGTTCCATTTTTATGAGAGATATGTTTTATGGTCATGCTCCTATGGTGAATGGTTTATTCTTTATGAATCTCGAACGTGATGCTACACATGTTCATAATGTGAGTACCAAAAGAAGTAAGGTTGATAATGATAGTCCCACATACTTGTGGCATTGCCGCCTTGGTCACATAGGTGTCAAACGCATGAAGAAGCTCCATGCTGATGGACTTTTAGAGTCTCTTGATTATGAATCATTTAACACGTGTGAACCATGCCTTATGGGTAAAATGACCAAGACTCCGTTCTCAGGAACAATGGAGCGAGCAACCGACTTATTGGAAATCATACATACTGATGTGTGCGGTCCGATGAGTGTTGAGGCTCGCGGTGGCTATCGTTATGTTCTCACCCTCACTGATGATTTAAGTAGGTATGGGTATATCTACTTAATGAAACACAAGTCTGAAACCTTTGAAAAGTTCAAGGAATTTCAGAGTGAGGTTGAAAATCAACGTGACAGGAAAATCAAGTTTCTACGATCAGATCGTGGAGGAGAATACTTGAGTCACGAGTTTGGGGGCACACTTAAGAAAATGTGGAATAGTTTCACAACTCACGCCGCCTGGAACACCTCAGCGTAATGGTGTGTCCGAACGTCGTAATCGCACTCTGTTAGATATGGTGCGATCTATGATGTCTCTTACCGATTTACCGCTTTCTTTTTGGGGCTATGCTTTAGAGACTACCGCATTCACTTTAAATAGGGCTCCGTCGAAATCCGTTGAGACGACACCATATGAATTATGGTTTGGAAAGAAACCTAAGCTGTCGTTTCTAAAAGTTTGGGGATGCGATGCTTATGTCAAGAAACTTCAACCTGAAAAGCTCGAACCCAAGTCGGAAAAATGCGTCTTCATAGGATACCCAAAAGAAACTATTGGGTACACCTTCTACCTCAGATCCGAAGGAAAGATCTTTGTTGCCAAGAATGGGTCCTTTCTGGAGAAAGAGTTTCTCTCGAAAGAAGTAAGTGGGAGGAAAGTAGAGCTTGATGAAGTATTACCTCTTGAACCGGAAAATGGCGCAACTCAAGAAAATGTTCCTGAGGTGCCTGCACCGACTAGAGAGGAAGTTAATGAAAATGATCAAGATACTTCTGATCAAGCCCCTACTGAAATTCGAAGGTCCACAAGGACACGTTCCGCACCAGAGTGGTACGGCAACCCTGTCTTGGAAATCATGCTGTTAGACAATGTTGAACCTTCGAACTATGAAGAAGCAATGGCGGGCCCGGATTCCGACAAATGGCTGGAAGCCATGAAATCCGAGATAGGATCCATGTATGAAAACAAAGTATGGACTTTGACTGACTTGCCCGTTGAGAGGCGAGCCATAGAAAATAAATGGATCTTTAAGAGGAAGACAGACGCGGATGGTAATGTGACCATCTATAAAGCTCGGCTTGTCGCTAAGGGTTATCGACAAGTTCAAGGGGTTGACTACGATGAGACTTTCTCACCGGTAGCGAAGCTGAAGTCCGTTCGAATCATGTTAGCAATTGCCGCATTCTATGATTACGAAATATGGCAAATGGACGTCAAAACGGCATTCCTTAATGGTTTCCTTAAGGAAGAATTGTATATGATGCAGCCAGAAGGTTTTGTCGATCCTAAGAATGCTGACAAAGTGTGCAAGCTCCAACGCTCGATTTATGGGCTGGTGCAAGCATCTCGGAGTTGGAACATTCGCTTTGATGAGATGATCAAAGCGTTTGGGTTTACACAGACTTATGGAGAAGCCTGCGTTTACAAGAAAGTGAGTGGGAGTTCTGTAGCATTTCTCATATTATATGTAGATGACATACTTTTGATGGGAAATGATATAGAACTCTTGGACAGCATCAAGGCCTACTTGAATAAAAGTTTTTCAATGAAGGACCTTGGAGAAGCTGCTTATATATTAGGCATCAAAATCTATAGAGATAGATCGAGACGCCTCATAGGTCTTTCACAAAGCACATACCTTGATAAGATATTGAAGAAGTTCAATATGGATCAATCCAAGAAGGGGTTCTTGCCTGTGTTGCAAGGTATGAAATTGAGCTCAGCTCAATGTCCGACCACGGCAGAAGATATAGAAGAGATGAGCGTCATCCCCTATGCCTCAGCCATAGGTTCTATTATGTATGCCATGCTGTGTACCAGACCTGATGTAAACCTTGCCGTAAGTTTGGTAGGAAGGTACCAAAGTAATCCCGGCAAGGAACACCGGACAGCGGTCAAGAATATCCTGAAGTACCTGAAAAGGACTAAGGAAATGTTTCTCGTTTATGGAGGTGACGAAGAGCTCGTCGTAAAGGGTTACATCGACGCTAGCTTCGACACAGATCTGGATGACTCTAAGTCACAAACCGGATACGTGTATATTTTGAATGGTGGGGCAGTAAGCTGGTGCAGTTACAAGAAAAGCGTCGTGGCGGGATCTACATGTGAAGCGGAGTACATGGCAGCCTCGGAGGCAGCACATGAAGCAATATGGGTGAAGGAGTTCATCACCGACCTAGGAGTCATACCCAATGCGTCGGGGCCGATCAAGCTCTTCTGTGACAACACTGGAGCTATTGCACTTGCCAAGGAGCCCAGGTTTCACAAGAAGACAAGGCACATCAAGCGTCGCTTCAACTCCATTCGTGAAAATGTTCAAGATGGAGACATAGAGATTTGTAAAGTACATACGGACCTGAATGTAGCAGATCCGTTGACTAAACCTCTCCCTAGAGCAAAACATGACCAACACCAGAATTCCATGGGTGTTCGATTCATCACAATGTAACTAGATTATTGACTCTAGTGCAAGTGGGAGACTGTTGGAAATATGCCCTAGAGGCAATAATAAAACCATTATTATTATATTTCCTTGTTCATGATAATTGTCTTTATTCATGCTATAATTGTGTTATCCGGAAATCGTAATACATGTGTGAATAACAGACACCAACATGTCCCTAGTGAGCCTCTAGTTGACTAGCTCGTTCATCAACAGATAGTCATGGTTTCCTGACTATGGACACTGGATGTCAT
Organism: Triticum aestivum; assembly: GCF_018294505.1. Classification (NCBI taxonomy): domain Eukaryota; kingdom Viridiplantae; phylum Streptophyta; class Magnoliopsida; order Poales; family Poaceae; genus Triticum; species Triticum aestivum. The sequence goes on along the minus strand of NC_057812.1, from coordinate 225,898,599 downwards.
TGATAACGAGATCACATCATTGGGAGAATGATGTGATGGACAAGACCCAATCCTAAACATAGCACAAGATCGTATAGTTCGTTTGCTAGAGTTTTCCAATGTCAAGTATCTTTTCCTTAGACCATGAGATCATGTAACTCCCGGATACCGTAGGAGTGCTTTGGGTATGCCAAACGTCACAACGTAACTGGGTGACTATAAAGGTAGACTACGGGTATCTTCGAAAGTGTCTGTTGGGTGACATGGATCAAGACTGGGATTTGTCACTCCGTATGACGGAGAGGTATCACTGGGCCCACTCGGTAATGCATCATCATAATGAGCTCAGAGTGACCAAGTGTCTGGTCACGGGATCATGCATTACGGTACGAGTAAAGTGACTTGCCGGTAACGAGATTGAACGAGGTATTGGGATACCGACGATCGAATCTCGGGCAAGTAACATATCGATAGACAAAGGGAATAGCGTACGGGATTGATTAAATCCTCGACATCGTGGTTCATCCGATGAGATCATCGTGGAGCATGTGGGAGCCAACATGGGTATCCAGATCCCGCTGTTGGTTATTGACCGGAGAGTCGTCTCGGTCATGTCTGCTTGTCTCCCGAACCCGTAGGGTCTACACACTTAAGGTTCGGTGACGCTAGGGTTATGAAGATATGTATATGCAGAAACCCGAATGTTGTTCGGAGTCCCGGATGAGATCCCGGACGTCACGAGGAGTTCCGGAATGGTCTGGAGGTAAAGAATTATATATAGGAAGTGCTATTTCGGGCATCGGGACAAGTTTCGGGGTTATCGGTATTGTACCGGGACCACCGGAAGGGTCCCGGGGGTCCACCGGGTGGGGCCACCTGTCCCGGGGGGGCACATGGGCTGTAGGGGGTGCGCCTTGGCCTAGATGGGCCAAGGGCACCAGCCCCTATAGGCCCATGCGCCTAGGGTTTCCCCCTAGGAGGAGTCCTAGTGGTGGAAGGCACCCCGAGGTGCCTTTGGGGGGAGGGAAACCCTCCCCTGGCCGCCGCACCTAGGAGATCAGATCTCCTAGGCTGCGCACCAGCCCCCCTTGGCACCCCTATATATAGTGGGGGAGAGGAGGGACCTAATACACCAGCCCCTGGCGCCTCCACCTTTCCCTGTTACGTCTCTCCCTCGTAGTCTCGGCGAAGCCCTGCTGCTGTGACGCCCTGCATCCACCACCACGCCGTCGTGCTGCTGGACCTTCATCAACCTCTCCTTCCCCCTTGCTGGATCAAGAAGGAGGAGACGTCTCCCGTCCCGTACGTGTGTTGAACGCGGAGGTGCCGTCCGTTCGGCGCTGGTCATCGGTGATTTGGATCACGTCGAGTACGACTACATCATCACCGTTCTTTTGAACGCTTCCGCTCGCGATCTACAAAGGTATGTAGATGCATCTAATCACTCGTTGCTAGATGAACTCCTAGATGATCTTGGTGAAACGAGTAGGAAATTTTTTGTTTTCTGCAACGTTCCCCAACACTGGCTATGCTCTATCTTCACCACACAAAATATTTAAATCATGCACAATCTCGATGACAAGCCAAGCAATTGTTTCATACTTTTGATGTTCTCAAACTTTTTCAATCTTCACGCAATACGTGAGCATGAGCCATTGATATAGCACTATATGTGGAATAGAATGGTGGTTTTGGAGAAGACAAAAAAGGAGAAGATAGTCTCACATCAACTAGCCGTATCAACAGGCTATGGTGATGCCCATTAATAGATATCAATGTGAGTGAGTAGGGATTGCCATGCAACAGATGCACTGGAGCTATAAGGTATGAAAGCTCAATGAAAGAACTAAGTGGGTGTGCATCCAACTTGCTTGCTCATGAAGACCTAAGGCAATTTTGAGGAAGCCCATCATTGGAATATACAAGCCAAGTTCTATAATGTCAAATTCCCACTAGTATATAAAAGTGATAACATAGGAGACTCTCTATCATGAAGACCAGGGTGCTACTTTGAAGCACAAGTGTGAAAAAAGGATAGTAACATTGTCCCTTCTCTCTTTTTCTCTCAATTTTTTATTTGGGCCTTCTTTCATTTTTTGGCCTCTTTTTTTGTCCGGAGTCTCATCCCGACTTGTGGAGGAATCATAGTCTCCATCATCCTTTCCTCACTGGGACAATGCTCTAATAATGATGATCATCACACTTTAATTTACTTACAACTCAAGAATTACAACTCAATACTTAGAACAAAATATGACTCTATGTGAATGCCTCCGGCGGTGTACCGGGATGTGCAATGATGCATGAGTGACATGTATGAAAGAATTATGAACGGTGGCTTTGCCACAAATACGATGTTAACTACATGACCATGCAAGCAATATGACAATGATGAAGTGTGTCATAATAACGGAACGGTGAAAAGTTGCATGGCAATATATCTCGGAATGGCTATGGAAATGCCATAATAGGTAGGTATGGTGGCTGTTTTGAGGAAGGTATATGTTGGGTTTATGGTACCGACGAAAGTTGTGTGATACTAGAGAGGCTAGCAATGGTGGAAGGGTGAGAGTGCGTATAATCCATGGACTCAACATTAGTTATAAAGAACTCACATACTTATTTCAAAAATCTATTAGTTATCGAAACAAAGTATCACGCGCATGCTCCTAGGGGGATAGATTGGTAGGAAAAGACCATCGCTCGTCCCCGACCGCCACTCATAAGGAAGACAATCAGTAAATAAATCATGCTCTGACTTCATCACATAACGGTTCACCATACGTGCATGCTACAAGAATCACAAAATTCAACACAAGTATTTTTCAAATTCACAACTACTCAACTAGCATGACTCTAATATCACCATCTCCATATCTCAAAACAATTATCAAGTATCAAACTTCTCATAGTATTCAATAAACTTCTATGAAAGTTTTTATACTATTCCTAAAAACAAATTTCCATGTTTTTCTAAAGGTCTCTCAAAATAATATAAGTGAAGCTTGAGAGATCAATTATTTCTATAAAATAAAACCACCGCCGTGCTCTAAAAGATATAAGTGAAGCACTAGAGCAAAAACTATATAGCTCAAATGATATAAGTGAAGCACATAGAGTATTCTAATAAATTTCAAATCATGCAAGTCTCTCTTAAAAGGTGTGTACAACAAGGATGATTGTGGTAAACTAAAAAGCAAAGACTCAAATCATACAATACGTTCCAAGCAAAACACATATCATATGGTGAATAAAAATATAGCTCCAAGTAAAGTTACCGATAGACGAAGACGAAAGAGGGGATGCCTTTCGGGGCATCCCCAAGCTTAGGATTTTTGGTGTCCTTGAATTTTACCTTGGGGTGCCATGGGAATCCCCAAGATTAGGCTCTTTCCACTCCTCGTTCCATAATCCATCAAATCTTTACCCAAAATTTGAAAACTTCACAACACAAAACTCAAAATAGAAAATCTCGTGAGCTCCATTAGCAAAAGAAAATAGAACACCACTTCAAGGTACTGTAATGAACTCATTCTTGATTTATATTGGTGTTAAACCTACTGTATTGAAACTCCTATATGGTTTGTAAACTCTTTTACTAGCCATAGATTCATCAAAATAAGCAAACAACACACGAAAAACAGAATCTGTCAAAAACAAAACAGTCTGTAGTAATCTGTAGCTAACACAAACTTCTGGAACCCCAAAAATTCTAAAATAAATTACTGGACGTGAGGAATTTATCTATTAATCATCTGAAAAAGTAATTAACTAAATAGAACTTTCCAAATAAAAATGGCAGCAATTCTCGTGAGCGCTAAAGTTTCTGTTTTTACAGCAAGATTAAAAAGACTTTCCCCAAGTCTTCCCAACGGTTCTACTTGGCACAAACACTAATTAAACACAAAAAACACAACCAAAACAGAGTCTAGATAAATTATTTATTACTAAACAGTATCAAAAATCAAGGATAAAAATAAAATTGTGTTGCCTCCCAACAAGCGCTATCATTTAACGCCCCTAGCTAGGCATAAAAGCTAAGATAGATCTAGGTATTTCCATCTTTGGTAGGCAATCCATAAGTGGCTATCATAATAGATTCATATGGTAATTTAACTTTATTTCTAGGGAAGTGTTCCATGCCTTTCCATAATGGAAATTGGAATTTAATATTCCCTTCCTTCATATCAATAATTGCACCAATCGTTCTGAGGAAAGGTCTACCAAGAATAATAGGACATGAAGGATTGCAATCTATATCAAGAACAATGAAATCTACGGGCACATAATTCCTATTTGCAACAATAAGAACATCATTAATTCTTCCCGTAGGTTTCTTAATGGTGGAATCTGCAAGATGCAAGTTTAAAGAACAATCATAAAAATCACGGAAACCTAGCAAATCACACAAAGTCTTTGGAATCATGGAAACACTAGCACCCAAATAACATAAAGAATAACACTCATGATCTTTAGTTTTAATTTTTATTGTAGGTTCCCACTCATCATAAAGTTTTCTAGGGATAGAAACTTCCAACTCAAGTTTTTCTTCATAGGATTGCTTCAAAGCATCAACGATATGTTTAGTAAAAGCTTTATTTTGACTATAAGCATGAGAAGAATTTAGCACGGATTGCAACAAGGAAATACAATCTATCATAGAGCAATTATCATAATTAAATTCCTTGAAATCCAAGATAGTGGGTTCATTGCTATTTAAAGTTTTAACCTCTTCAATCCCACTTTTAACAATTTTTACATCAAGATCTAAAAACTCCAAATCATCAGAACACCTTTTAAATAAAGTTGACTCATCTCTAGTCCCATCATTATCAAGATTCATATTGCAAAACAAAGATTTAATAGGGGACACATCAATAACTTTTAGATCTTCATCCTTATAATCATGAAAACTAGAAGAACACGCTTTCACAAAGCAATCTTTCTTAGCACGCATCCTAGCGGTTCTTTCTTTGCAATCATCAATGGAAATTCTCATGGCTTTAAGAGACTCATTGATATCATGCTTAGGTGGAATAGATCCACGTTCCTAGCCAACTCATCAATCTTAAGCAATTTTTCTTCAATCAAAGCATTGAAACTCTTTTGCAAAGTAATAAATTATTTAATACTAGATCCAAAATCAGATGGTATCTTATTATAATTTCCATAAGAATTGTTGTAGGAATTACCATAATTATTAGAGGAATTACTAGGAAACGGCCTAGAATTAAAATTACCTCTATACGCGTTATTACCAAAATTGTTCCTACCAACAAAATTCACATCCATAGATTCATTATTATTCTCAATCAAAGTAGACAAAGGCATATCATTAGGATCAGTAGGAGCACTCTTATTAGCAAACAATTTCATAAGTTCATCCATCTTTCCACTCAAAACATTAATCTCTTCAATTGCATGCACCTTTTTACTAGTAGATCTTGCAGTGTGCCATTGAGAATAATTAACCATAATATTATCTAGGAGTTTGGTAGCTTCTCCTAAAGTGATTTCCATAAAAGTGCCTCCCGCGGCCGAATCTAAAAGATTTCTAGAAGAAAAATTCAGTCCGTCATAAACATTCTGTATAATCATCCATAAATTCAAACCATGTGTTACGCATCATTAATTTCATCCTCTCCCAAGATTGTGCAACATGTTCATGATCAAGTTGCTTAAAATTCATAATATCGTTTCTAAGAAAGATGATCTT